>NW_027052717.1:0-22000 GCF_011386835.1 Chrysemys picta bellii
CGAGGGACCAACCAAAGCCACCCCCAGGGGCCAGGCGGGAACAGTGTCCCGGCCTGGGTGCTCGGATATCGGACCCTGTTTTTCCTGTGGGAAATATGGCCATTTGCAGCAAGACTGCACCGAGATGGATTGTAGCTTCGGATAGTTCTGCACGGGAGAAGCCCGGGCCCGACCCTCACAAGGCGCCAAGATTACTGTGCCAGTAGTTGTCGAGGATTGCCTAACCATGGCCCTAATTGACTCAGGCTGTGATCAGACGCTTGTTTGCCAAAGCCTAGGCCTCCAGGCTGACCCACGCCTGGGGGCGATCCGTCTACAATGCATTCACGGCAACATACGACCTTACCCCAGTGCCCAAGCCCAACTGACCGTGGATGGGGTCACACGATCTATGGTCGACCTGGTTCCTCGGCTCGCCTACCCGGTGATCCTGGGGTGGGACTGGCCAATTTTCCTGGAAGTCCTCCGCTCCAATGTCGACGAGAGGCCCGCAACTACCCCAGTACTGGAAGGGAGCCTCCCTGAGACCCAGTCAGAGGGGGAGGAGGCACCAGACCCCAACGGACGGGAAGAAGAGCCAGAGGACTCCCCTCCAGAAGCTGCTGCTTAACCCCTGCTTCACACTGACTTTTGTCGTAACCAAAGGGCAAATCCCACCCTCAGTCATGCTTACGAGCGACTAGCCACGGTCGATGGGGCCGACTTTGACCCGCACCGGGCGAAGCAGTGGCCACACTTCGAACTGGGACAGGATCGGTTCTATCGGGTAGAACGGGACCCGCGCATTGGAGAACCCCAGAGCCAACCAGTCGTGTCACCGGCGGGCAGGAATCAAACTCGCCCACGACATCCCGGCTGTTGGGCACTTGG
The DNA here is from genome assembly GCF_011386835.1 of Chrysemys picta bellii. NCBI lineage: Eukaryota > Metazoa > Chordata > Testudines > Emydidae > Chrysemys > Chrysemys picta. Next base: position 871 of record NW_027052717.1, read on the forward strand.
GGCCACAAGAAGACTCTAGCCCAGATACTGACATGCTTCTTCTGGCCCAGCGTGCATCAGGAAGTAGGGAACTATTGAAACTGCTGTCGAGAGTGCCAGCTAGCCGAACCCCCGCGGACACCCAAGTCCCAGTTCGTTCCCATGCCCATCGTCGAAACGCTCTTTGAACGCGTGGCCATGGACGTGGTGGGGCCCCTCATGAAAAGCATCATGCGATTTCAGTATGTGTTGGTCCTAGTAGATTATGCTACCCATTTCTTGGAGGCAGTATACCTGCGGAGCATCACCAGCCGAACCACTGAGGGCGAGCCAGTGAAGGTCTTTGCTCGTGTAGGCCTGCCCCGGGAGATTCTCATGGATCAGGGCTCAAGACACGCAGAGCCACGACTTTAACAATGGAGACTGGGTCCTGCTTCTCCTGCCCTCGAGCGGGTCCAAGCTACTGTCCCGCTGGCGGGGCCCCTACGACGTGGTCCGGAAGGTGGGGCCCGTCACCTATGATGTCAACCAACCGGACTGACATAAGAAAGACCACGCCCTGCTTCAGTGGATGAATAAAATGAAAGACAATAATATGAGAATACAGCAATGGTACCTGGCATTCCAGCCCTATGCCTTTACGGTTCACCATAGGGCAGGCAAGAACCACGCTAATGCTGACTTCCTGTCATTCCTGGGAGGTGTGGAAGAGTCCAGCCACGAGGAGCGGAAGCCAGACTTAAGGGGGGTCTGGCTCCCCACCACCCCAGAGGGGATGAGCCTCTCTGGACACCAAAGTGAACAGAGCCAGCAAACCCTGCGCCCGCCCCTCAGAGGTCAAGGCGCAGGACAGGAAGTATAAAAGCCCAACCCCAGAGCTCGCTTGAAACTCAGGCACTGGAGAGACCAGACGCCTGTGGCGTATCTCCCAGTGGGGAGACCACGGTGATCAGCGGGCAACCCGAGGACAGGCCAGACCAGCCAACGCCTGATGCTAGCCCGAGCCCAGAGACGCTGCCATTCCTACTGCTCACCCATTACCCTGAGGAACTGCCAGGCCTGCCGTTTGCCAGATACCCCAAGGAGCTGCCAAACCAACCGCTCGCCAGCTACCCCGAGGAGCCCATGGTGTGAGACCCCGTGTAGGATGCCATCCGGATCCAAGTACCTCTAACGGAGGAGGTGGGAAGTAGCCCGGGGGCAGCCGACTCTAGTCTGGCTGCAACACTACCAGAGCCAATGTCAGTGTGTTGCGGTCAGGATCCCCACTGACACAGCAGCGGGTCTTTTGCCACTGCTGGGGCCCCGGGCTGGGACACAGTGGAGTGGGTGGGCCTGCGTCTCCTCTGCCACGCATCTTGCAGATGGCAATCTCCCCGTCTCCTCGGCTGCTCAGAGCCAGGAGCCTGGGGTTTCCTGTTCAACCGTTTGCTCAGCCCCTGCCTGAGCGCCTGAGCTACTGACTGTTTGTTGCCCTGCCCTGACCCAGGTCCTGGGCCTGCTAATATTGAACTTGTTTGCTTGTCTCCTGCCTGAGGGCCTGAGCCACTGACTGTTTGCTGACCTGCCCTGACCCAGGACCTGAGCCTGCTAATACTGAACCTGTTTGCTCAGCTTCCGCCTGAGGGCCTGAGCCACTCACTGTTTGCTGACCTGCTCTGACCCAGGGCCTGGGACTGCTAATACTTAACCTGTTTGCTGAACTCCTGCCTGAGGGCCTGAGCTACTGACCGTTCGCCACAAGCCAGGCTAATTCCCCGACACCCCTGACCAAAGTAGCGAGGTGGTCTGGCTCCCCGCCACCCCGGAGGGGTGCAAGCCCCAGCCGAATCGCCGTACATATCCATCAAAAATATAAAGCATAAACATTGAGTTCTGACACTCCTAAGTAATATGCGCTCAGTGTTCTGCAGTCGCTCACCCAACTTAGGTCAACAGTGACCAACCTGTGACCAATGCTGGCAACTAGAAACAACAAAACGCCCCTTGGTAAGTGACTGTGAGAAGCAACCCAGGGACTATAGGCAATTTCAGGAGGAACAAACATGCCCAGAATGTCAATAATGTTCATGACCCAACCATATGTTGTCAGAACCAGGATCTCACCTGGAGTGGCTCTTACAAGCTAAGAGGGCTGCAGCATGGGCAGGATTTCAAAAAGCAACCCCCAAAATTCTGCATATGCTACAGGGGTTAAGGAGGGATGCTTTTCCCATACAGTCAGTGCTGTCCCCAATGTCCCAGTGTGGCACTAAGGGCACAGTCCCCTTGCAGTCAATGCTGACCCCACAGTCCCCTTGCAGTCAATGCTGACCCAAATACCCCAGCAGAATGTATTTTCTGTGGGGAAAAAAATTCTGCGTGGCACATGAATTCTGCGTGTTACAGTGGCGCAGAATTCCCCAGGAGTACCCCTTGGAGTCGGGGCTGGCCCAAATGCCCCAGCACGGTGCTGTGCTGCAATGAATCCTGGATTTCACATTAGAAACAAGCAACTCATTGGCCCTGCTTCTCACTAAACATCCCCAAGCACTTTCTCTCATCACTGGGGTATGTTTCCCCAGTCACCTGGCCAAACACTCTCTTCAGTTATTCCATTCTGCCCCATCATCTAAAATCCACTTATATTTTCTTTGGACACAGGATTCCTGAATCACTTCCTGGTACCCACCTGCCCCACTCCAGAGGTGGCTGCAGTTGATCAATCACGGCCGTTCTGTCCCTAAAGCTCTTATGCTGTTTAACCAACTGGGTGTCTGTTTCCAAACACCTTGGCTCCTCCCCAACAGTCCCACCCGGCCGGACCAGATCCCCCTCCCCCTGTGTGTGCACAGCCTCATGAGGACACAGATTTGAGGATAAATAAGCCCCAGTGGTTGCTCCCTTGCTGTTATTCTCAGCATTGGAGGCTTCCTGTTTGCTCCAGCATCCTCCGTTCACCTTCGTGCTGAACCGAGAGACACGACTCTGAGTGTGCCCAGGAGTAGGGCAGGTGAGTCTGTGCTACCCAGGGCCCCACTGCCTCCGAGCTAGGGACAGAGGGGTCCAGGGAGTGAATGAAGGGGAAGAACAACGGGAATTGGGATCAATCTAAATAATTACCCATCTACTACCATTTCCACAGACGCCACTCTTAGAGCTGGGGAGGGAAACCAGGAGTACAGACTCCCAGCCCCCTCTCCTCCCCCACTCCAGTCCACTAGACCCCACTGCCCTCTTAGAGATAGGGTCAGCTGGTGGAACTCTTTGCCAGACGACGTTGTGAAGGCCAAGACTATAACTGTTTTCAAAAAAGAACTAGATAAGTTCATGGAAGACAGATCCACCAATGACTATTAGCAAGGATGGGAAGGGATGGTGTCCCTATCCTCTGTTTGCCGTAATCTGGAGTGGGCAACAGGGGATAGATCACTTGATAATCACCTGTTCTGTTCATTCCCTCTGGGGCACCTGCAATTGGCCACTGTGGGAAGACAGGACACTGGGCCAGATGGACCTTTGGTCTGACCTAGTCTGGCTGTTCTTATGTTCTTATGGTTGATGCTGATCAGGGAGCTCAGCAGGGAGCTGGAGCATGAACAGAAAAGACCAGGGGGCTGTATTTCTTAATGGGGATCTAGGCTGATGTAGGGAGCTACCTCCTGCTGTCTGGATTTAGGTGGCTGGGACTGGAAGGGAGCCAGTGCCCTCTAGAAGGGAAAAACCCCAGATCCCGTTTCCTATAACTCTCTCCTGGGGGGGGGGGTTTCCCTTCCAGCTGCTGCAATGCTGGGACTTCTCCCTGCCCTCCCCTGCCTGCTCCTCCTCTCCCTGCCGGGCTTCAACTCTGGCTCCAATGACGACGGCACCGTGGTGCTCACCACCAGTGGCCCCATCCGGGGCAAGCGCCTCCAGGCAGGCTCCAGCACAGTGACGGCCTTCCTGGGCATCCCCTACGCCCAGCCCCCCGTGGGGACCTTGCGCTTCCAGAAACCGCTTCCCCACCAGCCCTGGAGCCAAATCCTGGAAACCACCAGCTTCGGCAATGTCTGCCACCAGCATCCGATTCCTACTTACCCTGAGGACGAATTATTCACACCCACAAGGCCACAGTCTGAGGACTGCCTCTTCCTCAATATCTGGGTGCCCCATCCCCGGCCCCCTGCACCGGCCCCAATCCTCATCTGGATCCACGGTGGTGGGTTCTTCTCAGGTGCAGCCTCCCTCAAGATCTATGATGGGCGCTTCTTAGCCGCCACTGAGAACGTGATCGTGGCCTCCATGAACTACCGGCTGGGGGCGCTGGGCTTCCTGTCTCTGCCCCCGGCCGCCCCGGGGAATGCCGGCCTGTGGGACCAGCGCCTGGCGCTGCGCTGGCTGCGGGATAATGCAGCCGCCTTTGGAGGGGAGCCAGCCCATGTGATGCTTTACGGCCTTGGCTCTGGGGCTGCATCAGTCGGCTTCCACCTCCTCTCCCTGGGGAGCCGGCCCCTTTTCACCCGCGCCATGCTGCAGAGCGGATCCCCGACAGCACCCTGGGCTTGGATTTCGCTTGAGGAGGCCAAGGAGAGAGGCCAGAGGCTGGGCCAGCTGCTGGGCTGCGCCGATAGCGATGACACGGCCCTGGTGGGCTGTCTGCAGGTGAAGGAACCTGGGGAGTTCCCCAAACACGAGTTCTCCGTCTTGCGCCACAGGGAGCTGCTGGGAATGCCCTTTGTGCCGACAACAGATGGGGATTTCCTGCCTGATTCACCATCAAGACTCCTGCAGGCTAAGCAGAGCCAGCCTATACCCATCGCAGCTGGTTTCACTGCCGACGAAGGCTCCTACATACTACTCTTTGGTGCCCCCACCTTACACCTCCAGAACGCCAGCAACGTCGGTATGGAGGAGCTGCTGCAGGTGTTGAAGCTCATGGTGCCAGGGGCACCAGAAGGGGCCGTCCAGACTGTGGCTTGGTGGTACAGCCAGGAGGGGGTGAAGCAAGGCAAGGCACAGTATCGATGGGCCATGGAACAAATTGTTGGTGACTACCTCTTTGTGTGCCCAGTAGCCGAGCTGACTAGGCGGGGAGCAGAGGCCGGCAATCCCGTGTTTGCCTACAGCTTCAACCAGCGCCCCAGTGGATTGTCTACAACGGAATGGACAGGGGTGCCACATGGCTCTGAGCTCCCCTATCAGTTCGGAACTCTGTGGTCCCTGGCAGGAGCCAACTCCACGCACACAGAGGCTGAGGAAGTCCTGAGCCGCACGGTGATGCAGTGGACTGCGGAGTTTGCCAGGACCGGGTAAGGGAATCCCCCACTATCCTCTGATCCCCTGAGCCAGACCATGAGAGCAGCTGTCACTCTTTGGCCAGGGGAACACAACATCCAGGAAGACCCGGCTCAATGCCATGGCAAAGAACAGGTCCCTTTGGAAAATAGTTAATCTAACTGTTGAAGCTCATGACCTAGAGCTGATCTTACTTCAGGGAGATAAAATCTTAGCTCCCTGAGTCCAAGTTAGTGATAATTCCCTTCTTCCCTCACCAGGATATCGGTGATCCCACAAATACATGCATCCTCATTCAAGGAAACATGACTTTTAGCTAGTAGCCAATGATCTCAAAGCTCTGCGTGCCCTTTCCCAACTCGGCCAGATAAGCTGAGAGGATGTGTCCATGCTACAAACACTGTACAGGTCTGGCTACGTCAACTCATCATGTCAATACAGCCTGCAGCAACCAGGGCCGGCTCTTGGCACCAGCAAAACAAGCTGGTGCTTGGGGCAGCACATTTTTAGGGGTGGCATGGCCGACGCCAGAATGCCGCCCCTGCCGCCCCTGCCGCCCCTAAAAATTTGCCCCGGCCGCCATAGCTCACCTCAGCGATTCACGCGCTACTGCTCGCCCTCCCTCCCAGGCTCTCAAACCTGGAAGGGAGGGGGAGATCACGAGCATCCGCGGTGCGCGAAACAGCTGATTCGCGTGCCGCTGCTCCCCCTACCTCCCAGGCTTGAGAGCCTGGGGGGAGGAGCAGGGCTGGGGATTTGGGGGAAGGGGCGGAGTTGAGGCGGGGCCGGGGGTGGGGTAAGAAAAAAACTTGGGAGGGGGGCGGCCAAAATTGTTTTTGCTTGGGGCGGCAAAAATCCTAGAGCTGGCCCTGGCAGCAACAAAAGGGGTTGCTCCATCAGTGGGGGAACATCACCTGCCCAAAAATCAGAAGCGAAGTTAACAATAGCGTCTTTCCATTCACATAACTACAGCTACCCTAGGGGCTAGGTCACACAGCTGTGGCAGTCAGGTGTTTGGCTTTTTCCACATCTCTAACTGAGATAAGTGAGGTTCTTACCCACGAAAGCTTATGCTCCCAGTACTTCTGTTAGTCTCAAAGGTGCCACAGGACCCTCTGTTGCTTTTTGAGATAACTGTGGCAATTTAACATTTAAGCCTACACCTGGCCTTAGCTACCAATAGATACTCCCTTCCACCCAAAACAAGCAAGGAAGACTCCAAAAGAAATCTTTAAAATTAAAACATTCCCCGTTTTCATCTTAACCACCCAGTTTGGATCCATTCGCTCCCAAATTAGGGAAGTGAAGAAGACAGCTGTGAAAATTTAAAAGATAATAATCAACACATAGAAGAAAGGGGAAGCTGATACTAATGAATATAAATCAGACATTAGGAATTGTAGAAAATTGAGAAGAGAAGCAAAGAGACACATAGAGAAATCTATGGCCAGCAGAGTTAAGGACAATAAGGAGTTCTTTGAATATATTAGGAAACTAGAATTCTGACTATGAGATTGGTCCATTACTAGCTGGAAATGGCAGAATTATCAATCGTAAGGCAGAACTGTTCAATAAATAATTCTGCTCTGTATTTGGGGAAAAACCAGATACTATAGTTTCATTGCATGGGGATGATAACACTTTTTCTATTCCACTAGTATCTCTGGAGGATGTTACATAGAAGCTACTAAAGTTAGTACAAGTGAGTGAGGCCATCTTAAATGAGGGCAAATGGTGGCTTCAGACAACCTTCCTGTTTAGAGCCTCCTATTGGTGCCCCCATAATCCCTAACACATCAGTGGCCTTCCCTATCCCCACCCCCCACACACACACATATTGTTCAGTTCCCCACTCTGCCCCTTCCAATGTCTCTGAGCACAAAGGAAGTCCATATTCCCTGAGGGAAGTGTGGCTTCAGTCCCAGTCCAAACAATGGGAAACAGTGGACATCTTTCCTAGTGGGGGTCTCTCTTTGGAAAGGGCCGTACGCCATTGGTAGCCATCATGACTCATGACAGCCTGTGGCTTCAATGTCATCATGATCAATGGGAAATAGCAGCCATCTTTATAAAGGGAAACCTGTAGCATCAACCCATATGTGGAGAACTGGCAGAAGCAGCCATCTTAACTTAGGGCAGCCTGTGTCTTCATACTTTTTGGAAGCAATAGGGGATGGCAGCCATTTTGGAAAGGAGCCAAACTTTGCAAATTGGCTCCTAATGACCCTTGCCTCCAGGATGTCACACTTTGGCAGGAGCAAGTTCTCAGCCTTTCCAAGCCAAGGTACTAACCTCTATGTGGTGTGTTTAATTTCTCCCCAGGATGCATACAGGGGATGAGGGCTGAGGAAGGAAGTGGACCCACTATGACCCCAAAAAGCAAAACTTCTTCCACGTCAAAATTAAGTTGGCCCAAATTAAGGAGATGCCCCTTAGGCAACGCTGCAGCCTCCTAGCATTGCTGCTCGCAAAGAAGCCGAGCCCCACAGGTGAGCATCAGCAGGGTGAGCGGACAGCATCCCTAGAGAGGAACGGTCTGGTGTTCCCCCTCCCTCTGAGCCAGCCACTCCCCCCTCACTCCTGGGGTTGGATTGGAGCTGGCGCCCCACAAAGGGGAAGGACCCCAGATCACATTCCCATTTCCATGGCATCTCCTGGCCTCCTAGAGGTTCCCCATTCTCCTGCCTGGGGGAGATCTCACATCCCCTGAGGACTCCACAACCCATCTGCTGCAGGAAGCCACAGGTTCTGACCTATCTTCACTGGGTAGGATGATGACGCCCGTGTTTCCTGTACCAGCCCAACACCAAGTGCCCCCATTCCAGCTGAGGGGGCTTGAGCTCAGAGAGGGATTCCCAGCAGGGTGAGTGGGGATGGAGGGATGGATCCAGTGACAGAGGGGCCTGGGGGCAGGTGGCCTGTAATGTCACTGAAGAGAAAAGAGGCAATGAAAGAAAAAAACACAACTGACTCTGGGGAGGGGCGCAGCCTCTGTGTAACTGTGTAGCACAGGGAGCGAAGGAGAATCCAGTAGTCACTGGGAGTCCCATGTGCCAGGGGACCACTTATGGGTCGCAGAACAGAGCCTTGCACGTTGGACACGGGGGGGTCACAGATGCTACGAAACACGGGAACTCCACCAGCACAGCATCCCCTACTGCTAGAATATAGCACTGTGGCGGGAGGGGGGAAAGCACTGACTGCGGGGATAGTCCCCTGCTGAGCCCCCCACGCCACTCTCTGCAGAAAAGCTCCCCCTGGTGCACAGGGATTAGCACGGACCATAAGGGGAGAGTACCCCACACTGAACCTGTGCAGCGCCTGGTTTCCCCTGCAAGTCTCCCTTCCCATTTGCAACTAGACCAGTCACTGCATAGTCTGACCTCATCCTCACTGCTCTTAACCTCACTTGCTGTGTGTCCCACAGAAGCAGAGTCTGGACGTGACCAACCCGGGGGGCTGTGAATGAAGAGCTGAGCAATTACAATCCCCTGAGGAAACCCTCCCTGCAGCCAAGAGCATCCAGTGCCCGATAGCGCCTGCTCATTCATTAACAAGGATCCTGCTAATAAACCTCCTGGGAACCCACGGATTGACCCTCCCTCTGCAACTCCTCCACCTCCAGTGCATTAAAGCATATTTAGTGTGTAGAAAATATCCTGGTCTGTGAGGTTGATTAGCTGCTCCTGAGTAGGGGGGACAGAGAGAGTGTGTGAGAGGGTCTTGGGGCTGTGTGGAAGTTAAGTGGTGAGATAATGGGGAACAAAGATTAAACGGGGAGGTAAATGATGCTCTGGGGTTTGAAGAGGCAGATGACAAAGCCTAGAGATCACACGGTGTATCCAGAGCCCAAATGAGAACCCAGGAGTCCAGACTGCCCGACCACCTCCCTCTAATGCACTAGACCCCACTCCCCTCTAAAACCCAGGAGTCCTGGCTCCAAGCCCCCTGCTCTAACCCACTGGACCGCCTGCCCCCGGTAGCAAGGGCGCAGTGAGGAAGAGCCATACATACCAGGAAGTGTCGGGAAATTGGCAATTATAGGATACAGGCAACAGAGACAGTCCCATCCTCCCGTTCCGATTCGCAAACTGCAAGCATGCAGTTCTTTAGCCTTGTCTCGCAAAGGCCTACGATTTTCCTAGCTATGGGATGTTTCAGTTTCAGCTGGCAGTGGTTGAACACACAAGAGGGGCTGACTGCAGTACTATAAAATTCTGGGGTACACGCAGGAATGTCAAATTCTGGGGCAACAGGCTGAGCCTCCACAACTCACTGCGCACTGATGGGAATGACAAAATCTGGAACCAGAGCCCCCCACAGGGTAAAGGTCCCATATCTCTTTCCCCATCCCCTGAGCCAGCCAGTCCCCGACTCACTCTGGGGCTGGGTCAGGACCAGCCGCCCCTAGGGGGAAAGGGCCATATCCCACCACCTAATCATTGTCCTGGTGTTACCCGGGGTTCTTTCAACCCAAAGCTCTTGGTAACTTTACTCTGTGCGAGGAGGTGTCAGGGGAGACACAGCCGTCCGACCGATAGATGGCTCACCGAAACAGGACAACACAAGAGTGCTTTCACTTAAAGCTAAACTTTACTAGTGTCAAGCACTTACACACGTCCGCAACAAGATTAGTAAAACACACCCAACCCTTGATAATTACCAAAGCTGAGTGTGGTTTTCGAGTGGCACAGTGGCAGCCCGTCTGCAGCTGGGGAATACAAGATGCATCCAGAGGGAGAGACCAGTCCTGAAGAGTCCCGCCTATCTCAAGCTTTTCCCCCTTATTTATACATTAGTAATACAATGACATGTGCCTTAAAGAAAACTTGTTAAGTAAGCAGTTTCAAGCAAGAGGTTCCTTCTGATTATTGATTAACTAGGTGTGGTTTTTTCCAGAGTCTGCAGCTCCAAGACCCCAATAGACATTCCTGCTCTTTTAAAATGCATATATCAGCAACTTCAACACAATTCTTACCAGGAAGGACGCGGGGTCAAGCTGCCCCTTCTGTGGCACCCCAAAACCCCCTCCCCTCCTGCCTCGGTCAAGCTGAGTTTGTTGACTGGCCAATTTACAGCTTGCTGACTAAGTTGCATTTTAACAATAAGCCATAGTGGTTTTAAACACTTTACTGGTTTGCCAAAGTCTCCCCATACACTGGAAGCTGGAGCTGGTGGTGCAGACCCCTAGAGCATGTGGGATTGACATAACTCTTGCAAACTAGCCAGCGGGCCCGACCTTCTTATTTGAAATTCGAGCTTTCCTTCTCCCAGGCGGACCACCCGATGAGCCCTGCCTGCCGCATTACCACACAGAAAGGGGACATGATTGACCCAGCATCAGCCAGCAGAAGCATGGCCGAGGAAAGGACAGATCATAGGGCCACTGAGTCCAATTCTCCACCCTCTCCAGGGCCACTCCAGAGCTCCGCTATCCCACTGTATGAAATTAACCAGCAGCCACATCTCCACTAGGCGCAGCTCCTCAGCACGGGAGCCTGTGGAAAGTGTAGCAGGCTCAGATAGGTGTGTGCTGGCATTAACATCTCAGTGAGATGTCCTCACACCGGGAGGTGAACAGAGACAGCGACAAAATATGTGAGCTGAACCCTCCCTCCATGCCACTGTCGTTCCCGTCCCTCTTCCCAGCACTGGAGAGACTGGGCTATGGGGGTGCTTAAGGCTAGGTTGGACAAACCCTTGGCTGGGAAGGTCTAGGTTTACTAGGCCCTGAGTCAGTGCAGGGAGCTGCTGGACTGGATGACTTTTGGGGGTTCCTTCCAGCCCCACATTTCTATAAGTCTATGATTAACCCATTCTGGACCAGAACCGTCATTAACACCAGTAAGGACCCAGAACAATCAGTTCCAAAGACGTACTGGGGACGTCAAGGATCCACATAAGGCAACCAACATAGAAGAACACTATGCCATGGAAAATCTCTTCCAAATCCTACTTCAAGTTCCCGTTCTGGGCAATAAGCACCTTTGTTGATAGAACGGCACAGAACGCTCGGTTCCAAACAGGCAACCTGTGGAACTCTTTTCCAGAGGATGTTGTGAAGGACAAGACTACAACAGGGTTCAAAAAAGCACTAGATAAATTCATGGAGGGTAGGTCCATCAATGGCTATTAGCCAGGATGGGCAGGGATGGAGTCCCTAGCTTCTGTTTTCCAGAAGCTGGGAACGGGCGAAAGGGGATGGATCACTTGATGATTCCCTGTTCTGTTCATTCCCTCTGGGGCACCTGGCATTGGACTCTGTTGGAAGACAGGATTCTGGGCTAGTTGGACCTTTGGTCTGACCCAGTATGGCTGTTCTTATCTTCTTATGTCCTTACTCACTCCTGAACCACAGCTCAATGCTATCCCAGTACTAAGATCCCCCCACTCCCCACAGCTCTATTAATGCTGTTCTATCCAAATCTAGAGCCCACTGCTATCCCTGCCCTGGATTCCCCACACAGCTCTTCTGGTGCCCCATAATGTTGACCCACAGAAGCCTGATAGAGCAGTCCTGGGATTCCCCCCAACACATCTCCAAGTCCCATCCATCCCAATCCTTCCCTATCCCAGCCATGGGAGGCGCCCGGGCTCTGACGGTGCCTCTCAGTCCCAACACATTGCGCCCTGCTATCCCATCTCTGGGCTCTTTCCACACCTCTGACTGTTCCCCTCAGCCCCACCCAGCAGAAATTCCCCTCCCCTGTTGCGACCCCCAGATATCTGTGTAAATCTCTTGCAGTGATATTAGGCTTAGAAGGATTAAAATACATCAGTGATTGCTGCTAAACACCGATTTCACCACACACACAGAGCCTGACAAAAATATTTCCATCCATAATAATTGAAATGTACAGATGGGCAAAGTACGCAAAACATTATCTTTTTCAGTCTAAACTGTCCTTAAATAATTGTCTGACCCTGCCCCACAATTTCCTGAAACTTGAAATTAATAAAAATTGGAAAAAGGCTTCAAAATAAACATGTATATTACCCTGTACCGAGGAGGTCTGTCTCCCCAACACCCAGGAAGGGGACAAGCCTCTCTGGACATCAAAGTGGGCAGAACCAGCAAACCCTGCGCCCGCCCCTCAGAGGTCAAGGCGCAGGACAGGAAGTATAAAAGCCCGACCCCAGAGCTCACTTGAAACTCAGCCACCGGAGAGACCAGATGCCTGTGGCGTAGCTCCCAGTGGGGAGACCACAGTGATCGGCGGACGACCTGAGGACTGGCCAGGCCAGCCGACGCCTGATGCTACCCAGAGACGCTGCCAAGCCTACCGCTCACCCATTACCCTGAGGAACTGCCAGGCCTGCCGTTTGCCAGTTACCCCAAGGAGCTGCCAAACCAACCGCTCGCCAGCTACCCCGAGGAGGCCATTGTGTGTGACCCCATGGAGGACGCCGTCCGAATCCAGGTACCTCTACAGGGGGAGTGTGGAAGTAGCCCGGAGGCAGCCGACCCTAGTCTGGCTGCAACACTGCCAGAGCCAATGTCAGTGTGTTGCCATCAGGATCCCCACTGACACAGCAGCGGGTCTTCTGCTGCTGCTAGGGCCCATGGCTGGGACGCAGTGGAGTGGGTGGGCCTGCGTCCCCCTGCCACCCACCTCGAGGGTGGCAGTCTCCCCGTCTGCCCTGCTGCTCAGAGTCAGGAGCCTGGAGTTTGCTGTTCAACCATTTGCTCAGCTCCTGCCTGAGGGCCTGAGCTACTGACTGTTTGTTGCCCCGCCCTGACCCAGGGCCTGGGCCTGCTAATACTGAACCTATTTGCTCAGCCCCTGCCTGAGGGCCTGAGCCACAGACTGTTTGTTAACCCGCCCTGACCCAGGGCCTGGGCCTGCTAATATTGAACCTGTTTGCTCAGCCCCTTCCTGAGGGCCTGAGCTGCTCTCTGTTCGCCACACAGCCAGGTTAATTCCCCGACACCCCTGACCAAAGTAGCGAGGCAGTCTGACTCCCCACTGCCCCGGAGGAGGAGGAGCCCCGGCCGAACCGCCCTACATATTGGTCAAATTATAAAGCATAAACATTGAGTTCTGACACTCCTAAATAATATGCGCTCAGTGTTCTGCAGTCGCTAACCCAACTTAGGTCAACAGTGACCAACCCGTGACCAATGCTGGCAACTAGAAACAACAAAACGCCCATTGGTAACTGACTGTGAGAAGCAGCCCAGGGACCATAGGCAATTTCAGGAGGAACAAACATGCCCCGAGTGTCAATAATGTTCATGACCCAACCATATGTCGTCAGAACCAGGATCTCACCTGGAGTGGCTCTCACAAGCTAAGAGGGCTGCAGCATGGGCAAGATTTCAAAAGTCAACTACCAAAATTCTGCATAGGCTACAGGGGTTAAGGAGGGATGCTTTTCCCATACAGTCAGTGCTGTCCCCAATGTCCCAGTGTGGCACTAAGGGGTGCTGTGCAGAAGGGATGGGCCTGCCCTAGCATGGTGTAGGGGAGCGCTATACTGCAGGAAGCAAGGTGGGAGTTTATTAGAGGGCACAGTCCCCTTGCAGTCAATGCTGACCCAAATAGCCCAGCAGAATGTATTTTCTGTGGGGAAAAAAATTCTGCGTGGCACATGAATTCTGTGCGTTATAGTGCCGCAGAATTCCCCAGGAGTACCCCTTGGAGTCGGGGCTGAACCAAATTGTTGTACTTAAAGTACTGCACAGGATCTTTTCAGGGGGAATAAGACAAAACACCACATTTATTAGTAATACATGTATTTATTAACACTGTATTATATGCATATAATATATTACACTTACACTTACACACACACACACCCATTCCGTCTTGTTGTTACCAATTAGTTGCTCCCCTTAACTTCACTGGCCAGGTGAGTTAGATGGGGGAGGGGGTGGAGCCGGGCTTCTGCCGATCCGGATCGATGCTCCCATGTTGACAAGACGAGACCCGGGGTCCTCTGCAAGACACCTCACTTTTATAGCAGCTTTTTTCTTATGTAAATCTATACCAGATTCAAACTCTGTGTCTGTGTTCATTGGTTCTTTGTGCTGCTTTCTTTTGAGTGTTGTCCCAATGCTGCAAAGAGGGTGTTTCCAAAGAAGGTGCTCGCTTCTAACGAGGCCGTCAGTATGTTTGCTTGTTTTTAATGAGCCCACTTGACACGTTTTATTGTCCTTGGGTCTGGCTCCCAGCCCCTCTCCAACAGTTGAGGCTGTTTGGAGGTGCTACCTTCCATGCCTTGCTCATCCACACCTCATTTATTCAACAGGGCAATTGATTAAGGGGGGAGCGGAGAGCTCTTGTTCTACTGCTAGCAAAAAGAAATTTTTCTTCTATCTTATTCTATCTTTAGGGGCTATAATATTATACCAAGGGCAATGTAAAGTTTCTAAATGAGGTTTTGATACAAAGTCCCATGAAAACAGAGGTCACACGTGAGTAGACCCACCACAAGGTTATATGAAGAGGCACAATGTAAAGTCATATGAAAATTATCAGAGATTTATCTACAAAATGCCCCAGCACGGTGCTGTGCTGCAGGGAGAGCTGGATTTCACATTAGCAACAAGCAACTCATTGGCCCTGCTTCTCACTAAACATCCCCAAGCACTTTCTCTCATCACTGGGGTATGTTCCCAGTCACTAGGCCAAACACTCTCTTCAGTTATTCCATTCTGCCCCATCATCTAAAATCCACTTATATTTTCTTTGGACACAGGATTCCTGAATCACTTCCTGGTACCCAGCTGCCCCACCCCAGAGGTGGCTGCAGTTGAGCAATCACGGCTGTTCTGTCCCTAAAGCTCTTATGCTGTTTACCCAACTGGGTGTCTGTTTCCAAACACCTTGGCTCCACCCCAACAGTCCCACGCGGCCGGCCCAGATCCCCCTCCCCCTGTGTGTGCACAGCCTCACGAGGACACAGATTTGAGGATAAATAAGCCCCAGTGGTTGCTCCCTGGCTGTTATTCTCAGCATTGGAGGCTTCCCATTTGCTCCAGCATCCACCGTTCACCTTCGTGCTGAACCGAGAGACACGACTGTGAGTGTGCCCAGGTGTAGGGCAGGTGAGTCTGTGCCACCCAGGACCCCACTGCCTCAGAGCTAGGGACAGAGGGGTCCAGAGAGTGAATGAAGTGGAAGAACAGCGGGAATTGGGATCAATCTAAATCATTACCCATCTACTACAATTTCCACAGACCCCACTCTTAGAGCTGGGGAGGGAAACCAGGAGTACAGACTCCCAGCCCCCTCTCCTCCCCCACTCTAGTCCACTAGACCCCACTGCCCTCTTAGAGATAGTGTCAGCTGGTGGAACTCTTTGCCAGAGGACATTGTGAACGCCAAGACTATAACAGTTTTCAAAAAAGAACCAGATAAGTTCATGGAAGACAAATCCACCAATGACTATTAGCCAGGATGGGAAGGGATGGTGTCCCTAGCCTCTGTTTGCTAGAATCTGGGAGTGGGCAAAGGGGATAGATCACTTGATAATCACCTGTTCTGTTCATTCCCTCTGGGGCACCTGGCATTGGCCACTGTGGGAAGACAGGACACTGGGCCAGATGGACCTTTGGTCTGACCTAGTGTGGCCGTTCTTATGTTCTTATGGTTGATGCTGATCAGGGAGCTCAGCAGGGAGCTGGAGCATGAACAGAAAAGACCAGGGGGCTGTATTTCTTAACGCGGATCTAGGCTGATGTAGGGAGCTACCTCCTGCTGTCTCGATTTAGGTGGCTGGGACTGGAAGGGAGCCAGTGCCCTCTAGAAGGGAAAAACCCCAGATCCCGTTTCTTATAACTCCCTCTGGGGGGTGGTTTCCCTTCCAGCTGCTGCAATGCTGGGACTCCTCCCTGCGCTCCCCTGCCTGCTCCTCCTCTCCCTGCCGGGCTTCAACTCTGGCTCCGATGACGATGGCACCGTGGTGCTCACCACCAGTGGCCCCATCCGGGGCAAGCGCCTCCAGGCCGGCTCCAGCACAGTGACGGCCTTCCTGGGCATCCCCTATGCCGAGCCCCCCGTGGGGACCTTGCGCTTCCAGAAACCGCTTCCCCACCAGCCCTGGAGCCAAATCCTGGAGACCACCAGCTTCGGCAATGTCTGCCACCAGCATCCAATTCCTACTTACCCTGAGGACGAATTATTCACACCCACAAGGCCGCAGTCTGAGGACTGCCTCTTCCTCAATATCTGGGTGCCCCATCCCCGGCCCCCTGCACCGGCCCCCATCCTCATCTGGATCCACAGTGGTGGGTTCTTCTCAGGTGCAGCCTCCCTCAAGATTTATGACGGGCGCTTCTTAGCCGCCACTGAGAACGTGATCGTGGCCTCCATGAACTACCGGCTGGGGGCGCTGGGCTTCCTGTCTCTGCCCCCGGCCGCCCCGGGGAACGCCGGCTTGTGGGACCAGCGCCTGGCACTGCACTGGCTGCGGGATAATGCAGCCGCCTTTGGAGGGGAGCCAGCCCACGTGATGCTTTCGGGCCATGGCTCTGGGGCTGCATCAGTCGGCTTCCACCTCCTCTCCCCGGGGAGCCGGCCCCTCTTCACCCGCGCCGTGCTGCAGAGCGGATCCCCGACAGCACCCTGGGCTTGGATTTCGCTTGAGGAGGCCAAGGAGAGAGGCCACAGGCTGGGCCAGTTGCTGGGATGCACCGATAGCGATGACACGGCCCTGGTGGGCTGTCTGCAGGTGAAGGAACCTGGGGAGTTCCCCAAACACGAGTTCTCCGTCTTGCACCACAGGGATCTGCTGGGGTTTCCCTTTGTTCCAACAACAGATGGGGATTTCCTTCCTGATTCACCATCAAGACTCCTGCAGGCTAAGCAGAGCCAGCCTATACCCATCGCAGCTGGTTTCACTGCCAACGAAGGCTCCTACCTACTACTCTTTGGTGCCCCCACCTTACACCTGCAGAACGCCAGCAATGTCGGTATGGAGGAGCTACTGCAGGTGTTGAAGCTCATTGTGCCAGGGGCACCAGAAGAAGCCGTCCAGGCTGTGGCTTGGTGGTACAGCCAGGAGGGGGAGAAGCAAGGAAAGGCACAGTATCGATGGGCCATGGAACAAATTGCTGGTGACTACGCCATTGTGTGCCCAGTAGCCGAGCTGGCTAGGCGAGAAGCAGAGGCCGGCAATCCCGTGTTTGCCTACAGCTTCAACCAGCGCCCCAGTGGATTGTCTACAGCAGAATGGACAGGGGTGCCACATGGCTCTGAGCTCCCCTATCAGTTCGGAACTCTGTGGTCCCTGGCAGGAGCCAACTCCACGCACACAGAGGCTGAGGAAGTCCTGAGCCGCACGGTGATGCAGTGGACTGCGGAGTTTGCCAGGACCGGGTAAGGGAATCCCCCACTATCCTCTGATCCCCTGAGCCAGACCATGAGAGCAGCTGTCACTCTTTGGCCAGGGGAACACAACATCCAGGAAGACCCGTCTCAATGCCATGGCAAAGCATAGGTCTCTTTGGAAAATAGTTAATCTAACTGGTTGAAGCTCATGACCTGGAGCTGATCTTACTTCAGGGAGGTAAAATCTTAGCTCCCTGAGTCCAAGTTAGTGATAATTTCCTTCTTCCCTCACCAGGATATCGGTGATCCCACAAATACACACATCCTCATTCAAGGAAACATGGCTTTTAGCTAGTAGCCAATGATCTCAAAGCTCTGCCTGCCCATTCCCAGCCTGGCCATACAAGCTGAGAGGATGTGTCCATGCTCCAAACACTATACAGCCCTGGCTACGTCAGCTCATCATGTCAATACAGCCTGCAGCAACCAGGGCCGGCTCTAGGTACCAGCAAAACAAGCTGGTGCTTGGGGCGGCACATTTTTAGGGGCGACATGGCCGGCGCCAGAATGCCGCCCCTGCTGCCCCTAAAAATGTGCCCCGGCCGCCATAGCTCACCTCAGCGATTCGCGCGCCGCTGCTCCCCCTCCCTCCCAGGCTTGAGAGCCTGGGGGGAGGAGGCAGGGCTGGGGATTTGGGGAAGGGGCGGAGTTGAGGCAGGGCCGGGGGTGGGGTAAGAAAAAAACGTGGGGGGGGGGCAGCCAAAATTGTTTTTGCTTGGGGCGGCAAAAATCCTAGAGCCGGCCCTGGCAGCAACAAAAGGGGTTCCTCCATCAGTGGGGGAACATCACCTGCCCAAAAATCAGAAGCAAAATTAACAATAACGCCTTTCCATTCACATAACTACAGCTACCCTAGGGGCTAGGTCACACAGCTGTGGCAGTCAGGTGTGTGGCTTTTTCCACATCTCTAACTGAGATAACTGTGGTAATTTAACATTTAAGCCTACACCTGGCCTTAGCTACCAATCGATACTCCCTTCCACCCAAAACAAGCAAGCAAGACTCCAAAAGAAATCTTTAAAATTCAAACATTCCCCGTTTCCATCTTAACCACCCAGTTTGGATCCGTTCACTCCCAAATTACGGAAGTGAAGGAGACAGCTGTGAAAATTAAAAAGATAATATCCAACACATAGAAGAAAGGGGAAGCTGATAGTAATGAATATAAATCAGACATTAGGAATTGTAGAAAATTGAGAAGAGAAGCAAAGAGACACACAGAGAAATCTATGGCCAGCAGAGTTAAGGACAATAAGGAGTTCTTTGAATATATTAGGAAACTAGAATTCTGACTATGAGATTGGTCCATTACTAGCTGGAAATGGCAGAATTATCAATCGTAAGGCAGAAAAGGCAGAATTGTTCAATAAATAATTCTGCTCTGTATTTGGGGAAAAAACAGATACTATAGTTTCATTGCATGGGGATGATAACACTTTTTCTATTCCATATGTTACATAGAAGCTACTAAAGTTAGTACAAGTGAGTGAGGCCATCTCAAATGAAGGCAAATGGTGGCTTCAGACAACCTTTCTGTTTATAGCCTCCTATTGGTGCCCCCATAATCCCTCACACGTCAGTGGCCTTCCCTGTCCCCCCCACCCCCGACACACAGATATTGTTCAGTTCCCCACTCTGCCCCTTCCAATGTCTCTGAGCACAAAGGAAGTCCATATTCCCTGAGGGAAATGTGGCTTCAGTCCCTGTCCAAACAATGGGAAGCGGTGGACATCTTTCCTAGGGACTGTCTCTCTTTGGAAAGGGCCGTAGGCCAATGGTAGCCATCATGACTCATGGCAGCCTGTGGCTTCAATGTCATCAAGATCAATGGGAAATAGCAGCCATCTTTATAAAGGGAAACCTGTAGCATCACCCCATATGTGGAGAACAGGCGGAAGCAGCCATCTTAACTTAGGGCAGCCTGTGTCTTCATACTTTTTGGAAGCAACAGGGGATGGCAGCCATTTTGGAAAGGAGCCAAACTTTGCAAATTGGCTCCTAATGACCCCTGCCTCCAGGATGTCACACTTTGGCAGGAGCAAGTTCTCAGCCTTTCCAAGCCCAGGTACTAACCTCTATGTGGTGTGTTTAATTTCTCCTCAGGATGCTTACAGGGGATGAGGGCAGGGGAAGGAAGTGGACCCACTATGACCCCAAAAAGCAAAACGTCTTCCACGTCAAAATAAATTCGGCCCAGATTAAGGAGATGCCCCTCAGGCAACGCTGCAGCCTCCTAGCATCGCTGCTCGCAAAGAAGCTGAGCCCCACAGGTGAGCATCAGCAGGGTGAGTGGACAGCATCCCTAGAGAGGAACGGTCTGGTGTTCCCCCTCCCTCTGAGCCAGCTACTCCCCCCCTCACTCCTGGGGTTGGATTGGAGCTGGCGCCCCACAAAGGGGAAGGACCCCAGATCACATTCCCATTTCCATGGCATCTCCTGGCCTCCTAGAGGTTCCCCATTCTCCTGCCTGGGGGGGATCTCACATCCCCTGAGGACTCCACAACCCATCTGCTGCAGGGAGCCACAGGTTCTGACCCATCTTCACTGGGTAGGATGATGACGCCCGTGTTTCCTGTACCAGCCCAACCCCAAGTGCCCCCATTCCAGCTGAGGGGGCCTGAGCTCAGAGAGGGATTCCCAGCAGGGTGAGTGGGGGTGGAGGGATGGATCCAGTGACAGAGGGGACTGGGGGCAGGTGGCCTGTAATGTCACTGAAGAGAAAAGAGGCAATGAAAGAAAGAAACACAACTGGCTCTGGGGAGGGGCGCAGCCTCTGTGTAACTGTGTAGCACAGGGAGCGAAGGAGAATCCAGTAGTCACTGGGAATTCTGTGTGCCAGGGACCTCTTATGGGTCGCAGAACAGAGCCTTGCACGTTGGACACCGGCAGTCACAGATGCTACGAAACACGGGAACTCCACCAGCACAGCATCCCCTACTGCTAGAATATAGCGCTGTGGGGGGAGGGGGAAAGCACTGACTGCGGGGATAGTCTCCTGCTGAGCCCCCCATGCCGCTCTCTGCAGCAAAGCGCCCCCTGGTGCACAGGGATTAGCACTGACCATAAGGGGAGAGTACCTCACACTGAACCTGTGCAGCGCCTGGTTTCCCCTGCAAGTCTCCCTTCCCATTTGCAACTAGACCAGTCACTGCATAGTCTGAGCTCATCCCCGCTGCTCTTAACCTCACTTGCTGTGTGTCCCGCAGAAGCAGAGTCCGGACGTGACCAGCCCGGGGGCCTGTGAATGAAGAGCTGAGCAATTACAATCCCCTGAAGAAACCCTCCCTGCAGCCAAGAGCATCCAGTGCCCGATAGCGCCTGCTCATTCAGTAACAAGGATCCTGCTAATAAACCTCCTGGGAACCCACGGATTGGCCCTCCCTCTGCAACTCCTCCACCTCCAGTGCATTAAAGCATATTTAGTGTGTAGAAAATATCCTGGTCTGTGAGGTTGATTAGCTGCTCCTGAGTAGGGGGGACAGAGAGAGTGTGTGTGAGTGTCTTGGGGGGGTGTGGAAGTTAAGTGGTGAGATAATGGGGAACAAAGGTTATACGGGGAGGTA
>NW_027052717.1:22500-69407 GCF_011386835.1 Chrysemys picta bellii
GTACGGGGAGCTCCTGCCACTTCCCCCTCAGTGCCCCTGACAGCTGTTCCACCTCCAATCCACAGCTCAAGTTCTCAGACCCCTCTCCTCCAGCCCCACCCAGGTTGGGTAGGGAGGGGACTGTAGTGGGGGGGGCAGGAGGGATTCTGGCAGCAGTGAAGTGGGATGTGGGGAGGTTGAGACCTTTCCCCAAGTCACCCCCATCCCATTTCCCTTTCCCCAGCCACTAATGCGGAAGCCGCAGGATGGCAGCCCTGGTGAATGGGACGGATCGGCAGCCCCTGCTGACTAGGGTTACCATACGTCCAGTTTTTCCCGGACATGTCCTGCTTTTCGGCAATCAAACCCCAGTCCGGGGGGAATTGCCGAAAAGCCAAACATGTCCAGGAAAATGCCGGCCGGGCACTTCCCCTCCCGCAGCTGCTCTGCTCCGCTCCTCCCCTCTCAGACTTTAAGAGCCGAGCTGCCCGAGCCAGCGCTACTGGCTTCGGGCAGCCCCCCCTGCCTCCGGACCCCGAGCCACGGGCCAGGCACTTCTCCTCCCCGGCTCCAGCTGAGCTGCTCCTCTCCTCCCCTCTCAGACTTTAAGGTTCCAGCTGCGCTGGGGAAGCGCCGGCCGGGGGCGCAGGGTCTGGGGGCTGCCCGACAAACCGTGAAGCCGGTAGCGCTGGGGCAGCCCTTTCCCCATGGCTGGGAGTGGGAGGGAGGAGGGGGTGGAGTTAGGGTGGGGAAGGAGCAGAGTTGGGGCGGGACTAAGGGTGGGGAAATGGGCGGGGCCAGGGCCCGTGGAGGTTCCGCTTTTTTATTTATTAGACATGGTAACCCTACTGCTGACTGAATCCTCCTGTTCTCTCCAGAACGGGTCCAGCCTTGCCAGCAGCAGGACAAGCGTCCCCTGTCCATGTGCCTCAGCCCTGCCTGGTCAGACGCCATCACCCTTAAGTCCTTGGCCTCCCAGGCTGCCAGTGATGGGAGCAACTCTGGGTGGTGGCTCGGGTGACACAGACACCAGACCACTAGGAATTGGGTGCGGCCCTGTGGGACAGGAGAGTCTCGCAGAGGGCACTTGGGGGACTCTCCTGCCCTTCCCAAGAGCGATAGCACCCTGTCCTAAGAACATAAGTCTGGGATGAGGCAAAGCTTGTCGTTAATTAGCCTGGCTAAAGAGCTGGGTGGAGCTGCTCCACGGACAAGCTGGCTCACTCCTGCTCATGGAGGTGAATTCATCTCCCTTCCCAGGAGCACCTGCTCTCCCTTTCATTCCCCACCAGGCTCCTTGTGCCAGGCCAGCGAATGGCCACAGGATGGGAATGAGGCATGGGCCCCGCCCCAATCTCCTGAGTCTAATGCAGCTGCTCACCTTGTCCCCCATCAGCTGCTGGGTTTCCCCCAGGAGGGAGTAGGTGACAGGGAGAGAGACACACACACATTTGTCCTTTTGGTTGCAGGGCTTCTGTCCTTCCAATCCCATTGGGGGCTGCACAGTGGGAAGAGTCCTCGCTGCGTGCCCGGCCCAACAGAATTGCAGGGTGTGGTGTGGAACACAGAAAGAGATAGAGAGACTCATCCTCCAGCCGGGGTCAGTCTGAGAGAAATTGGCTGGGGTCCCAGTCTCACTCTTCTAGCGGGTGCCATTTCCCAGCTGGGTTCCTTACCCCTCTGGTGCAGTAGCAGCTGGTAGAGCCGGTAAACCCCCTCCCTGGCCTGCCGGCTGATGTCCTTGGCTGGGTCACTGACGGACAGAGCTAGCTGTGCCATGTGGTGACCCATCCTGGGGAATTCCGCTGAGTTCTAATGGACGGGAGAGGGAAGGGGACTCCATCAGCATTTTCCTGTCAGCTCCCAGTCCCCCCCGGGCCAGGACTCTCCTTCCCCTCAGCCCCTCTGCAGGAGATGCTAGAGGATAGGAGCTAGAGCCAGACCCTTAATTTCCTCTGCCCCAAAGGAAGCCTGGAGCACAGGGCTGTGGGCAGGGCCCTCCATGAGGACTTGCTTCCCGCTGCTCCAGGATGACAGGGAGGCATGAACCTGGAGCACAGCCCCCTTAAAAGCCCAGAGTCACCACTTAACTAGGACAAGAAGAACTTGACTCAAGCCAGGCTCACTCTCTGCTCTGCCTCTGCCTCCCCAAGAGGAACACTCCTAACCCACAGCCCCTGCAGCAGCAGATCCTACAGCCCGTCGGAGCCAGCCCACCTACCCCTGGAGTCAGGAAGCTGGGGTCAGAGGTCACTTACGTCAAACTCAGGGAGGGTGATGGTGGATCTGAGCAGGGCCATGCTGCTCTTAACGGCCCTGGCTCTCTCTCGCGGCCCCCTGGACACGATCCAGTAGTTAATGTGCTGTGGGGAAAGGAGGCATTGCACTGACTGCCCTGACCAAGGATGCCCACTGCAGGTCCGGCTAGGAGGACAGACTGGAAAATGGATCTAAGAGTGAAGGTAAAATTGCCCCCATCCCTCTCATCGGGCTCACCTCCAAGATGTACTGGAGCCTGTCGGTGTCTGGGGACTCTGCCAGCAGGTTCCCCAGCATGGCGTCCAGGAGGTCTGGCAAGACCCTAGGCAGATCCTGAAAGCAAGGGAGAGCCATGGGTCAGAGTTAGGGAAACTGGGGCTACATCTGCCACAGGATGGGAAGTGGGGTCTCTGGGAAGCACTGGTGAGACCCCAAACACATATCCTGGCCTCTCTCATTCACATCCCACTGCAGGCAATTAGCAAGGATTCATGGCAGGATGACAGCTGGCTCATCTATCCATGACTTTAGCATGATCTACCTGCACTTGGGTGGTGTCTTTCTCCATGCCCAGGGTGAAGACGGCGTGCAGGGCAGTTCGGAGGAGGTGGGTCTCCAGCTCTGGCTCCAGGGCAGGCGTCATGGTGCTGGCAAGAGAAAGGAGCCGGTATTAGACTGTGCAGTGCGGGGATGGGACTGGCACCAACACGCAGGTGAAACTGCAGTGAAATAGGCACAGGCTGGCAAGAAGGGAAACTGAGGCACCGAGCCAGGGAATGACAAGGCCAAAGTTTCTCAGACAGACAGTGGCAGGGCAGGAATAGCACCTGTTCCCTGGACCCTGCTGCCCCTCTGTATCTGATCCTGGGAGTGAGCCTCTCCCCAAAGCCAACTCCTTCAGGAGCCCATAGCAAAGAGACCCCCCCAGACTGTCCTGGACTCCCTGAGAGGTGCCTCCCCCGAACTGGAGCACCAAGGACCAAAGTGGCAGCATCTAGTGTCAGTGGGGTTCATGTGGCTCAGGCCAGACCCCTGGGCTGGGGACCCACCCCCATAGCACTGATCGAGGGCCTGGGCCCCGGGTGTTCACAGCCCCGCCCTCACCTCTCCCTGAGCCCAGCCTGACTCCTCACCTGGAACAAAGCTGCGGCGTCCATCGGCCTCGCTGCTGCCCGAGTCCCAGGCACTGCTGCTGTCCCATGGGGAGCGGGCCGAGCTGCTGGTGGTGGGACAGGGATCCTCCACCTCCTGCCTTGGGGAGGCTGGAAGGTCCTCACAGACTGGGCAGGGCGATGCCTCCTGCTGGGAATCAGGGCTGGGCTCCTGGGGCCGCTGCTGCCCACACAACATGGCCCAGAGTCACCCTGCCCGGCTCCCCTCCTGCGCTGGGTCCTGCCTGCCCAGCCGCATCCTGGCCCAGCTCCATTTCGACCTGGCGTCTCCCACCTCGGCGCCTGCGCTGGGAGCGGGTTTTCTCCGCCAGAAGGCTGGGCACTTCCACCTCCTGGCCTGGCCGGGAGCTCCTTCCCCGCCAGTGGGGACGGAGGAGCCGCTCTGCTCCTGGGGAAGATGGCAGCTGCTTCCCTCAGGCTCTGGGGCCACCTGCAGAGCCTTCTTCCTGAACATCCTCAGGAGCCTGGCCATCCAGGAACCGAGCGGGGAGCGGGCGTGAGTCTGGGGTCAAGGCAGCCTCTCACTAACCAGCCTGTTTGGTCCCTCCCCATCCCTGCCCCAGCCAGAGCAGCTCCTCCTCCCCGACAGGGGTGCACGTAATGCAATCTACACGCACTGGCAGGAGTTCATTGCATGATCTGCTTCCTGCTGTTTGGTTCTGGGCTGTTGGAGTATGGGCTTGCAACCATCTGTGCACACATATTATACTAATTGCATCTAGACCACATCTCCCTAGTTTGTTTGTGAGAATGTCCTTATTAACACCAAGATGGATGACATCTACTGTTTACCCACCTCCACTAGGCCCGTAACCCTGCCAAAGAAGGAGCTAGGATTGGTTTGGAATGATTTGTTCTTGATAAGTCCATGCTCACTAGTCCTAAGAACCAAATTGTCCTGTAGGTGCTGACAAACTGATTGTTTAATAAGGAGTTCCAGTATCTTTCCAGGTATGTTAATGGATGGGAAGATGTTCTTTTTCAGGGATCTCTGACGAGAACTGGGGCACAGCACTTAGTTTGTTGAGGCCATAAAATGGAGACAGGCACCTCTTTTCTTCTCCCAGCACCCCAGATACCTAAAAGGGTGGGACTCACATCCCTCAATGGGCTTTAAAAAAGACAATGGTTACAATGTGGCTTCGACCATTTCTGGTTTCTGCAGACTAGATGTTTTAGCAAAGTTTAGAATTCCTTGGTGCTCAACACCGTGAAACTCCCCTTTCTCCTTCACAAAGGACTTTAACGCCCCTTATCTCACCCAGGCTCTCGACTGCCCAAAGTTGGAGAATTGTCCCTGTTCCCACTGCAGAGCACCCCCCACGACACACACACAGAGTCCTCCTGGTGGTGGGAGGGGAACAGAGGAAAGGACAGAAGATGTAAGAGATGAAGAGAAAGGAGGGAGGGATGGAGGAAAAGGTAAAACAAAAAGGACAAACCCTAATGTCCCCAGTGATTCTAAGGGACAAAATCCCAGGTGAGGAATAAAATTCGACCACCTTAAGCTAGTGTTTTCCATGCCTAGAATTCAGCTGGCGCCAGATGCATCAGACTGAACAGGTTCCAAACCTCTCGGAGGCTCTTACCTTCTAAACAGGGACGTCAGTTTTCTAGTAAAATCAGGAAAAAGAAAAGAGAAAACTCAAAAGAGGTTCCTCCTTGTGGTCACATACATGAACTCAAATACTCTCTCAGACCTCAAAGAGAGATCTCGAGAAGGAGACTTGCTGAAGCAAAGCCACAGGGGTTTCTGAGGTTTCCCTGGCCCTGCGCCCCTGTCCTGCCTGGCTGATGTCAGCATCTCTCTGTGAGGTCACCACCTCCCCTGCACCTTTGGCCAATAGGCTGAGGTCCTGAAAAAGGCCTTTGTGATATCACTGCCACACCCACCCCTCCCCTGCAGTGCTAATGTCCTACCACAGGACAGACCCTTTGGAGGTTTGAGCAACTCCCTGTGGATCACCCCGCTCAATGAGTGTTCATTCTAGGAAGCAAGCCGGCTAGACAGTAAAACAGCAGAGGCTGCTCCCAATGCTACACTCGGTTTCTCAGAAATGAGTAGACTTTATGGCTAGAAGAGACAGTTAGAGCATCTAATCTGACCCCCTGCATATCACAGGCCTCCTGTCCACCACAATAGCTACTTTTGGGGCAAACACATTCCGGAAAGGCATCTAGTCTTTATTAATGACATCAAGAGATGGAGAATCCACCACTTTCCTTGGTAGCTTCTTCCCGGGTTCAATCATCATCGCTGTTGAATATTTGTGCCTTATTTGTCATAGGAATTTGTCTTTTTTCACCTTCCAGCCATTGGGTCTTGTTCTGCCTTTCTCTGCTCAATTAAAGAGCCCTTTAATACCCAGTATTTTCTCTCCATTAAGGCACTTCAACACTTCAGTGAAGTCCCCTTCAATCTTCTTTTGATAAGCTAAACAGGTTGACCTCTTTCAATAGCTCACTAGAAGGCATTTTTCTCCAGCCCTCAGAACATTTGGTGGCTCTTTGCTGCCCAGCTCCAATTTCTAGGACCATCTTTTTCAAAGGAGGACACCAACACTGGAGGCACTATTCCAATAGCAGTCTCACTGCTGCTGTGTCACCTCCCTATCCTACTCACGGCTCTGCTCCTTCGTCTAATGATGGCTTTAGCCCTGTTCACCACAGCATCGCACTGGGAGCTCATGTTGAGTGGCTTCTCCACTCTGGCCCCTAAATCCTTTTCAGAGTCACTGCTTTCCTGGATACACGTCCCCATTATGGAGGTGTGGCCGGCGTGCCTTGTTGCCACGTATAGGACCTTGCATTGGGCTCTGCTCAAATTTGTTTTCTTTGAATGGGTCCAGCTGGCCGAATGAGCCAGATCGCTCTGTATCACTGCCCTCTCCCCATCAGGAATTACCACTCTGCCTGTATTTTGTCACCCCCCAATCTTATTCGCAGTGATTGTATGTTTTCTCTTAATTCATTGATAACAATTATTTTAAAAAAAATTAGTCCTTGAGAGCTTCTTCAGACCCTTAGTAGCCAGGACCTGCTCCCCACATCACAGTGAGAAATGCTGTCCAGCCCTGCTGGTACATAGGGGATAAGCACAGAACAAACGTACCTTTAGGAGCTGGGTTGTCCATAGGCTCTGTGGGGGTCAGCAGATTATAAACGCACGACAGACCTGTAGTGTAGACAGGTCCCAAGTGTGTCTCGGTTTCCCACCCTGTAAAATGGGGAGAACAAACAAAACTTTGATTAGCTCCATTTGATAGCTGGGGAAACCGAGGCACCCAGCGGTGCAGAGACTCGCTCATGGTCCCAAAGCCAGGAATAGAAAACAGCAGATCTGATAGCCAGGCCTGGGACCTAACCCTGGTTTTCCTGGCCTTGCTGCTCTCAGTTTAGTCACAGCCTCCATGTCTTTTCCCCCGTGTCCCTTAACCCCAAGTCACTGCAGAAGAGAGATTTTCTGGTAGCCAGCTGGCTCTCCTGCATGTGGATGTCGTTCCAAAAGACGTGCTCTGGCTCAGTCCCATGCTATGGTTGGCTGAAGGAACCACTTGGTGACATTTTAGGCCCTGAGTTATACAGGGGGGGCGACTAGATGCACATAATGGTCCTTTCTGACCTGAACCTCTATCAATCGCTACATTTTCTGCTGCTAGGAAGAGAACTCTGGAACTATTTTCTCTCATTCCCTTTCAGTCGGAATAATTTCTATCCAGGCCAAAGGATTTCCTCTTCCATTGTGTCTTCAGCACCTTTGCGAGCAACCAGTTACTGTTACCACAGGTTACCAGTTTCAACCTGTCCCAGGGTGAGATGGCCAGAAAAGGGGTTGGAGCTCAACTGCACCTGGTCCAGGTGATGCAGCTCCCTAGGGTGAAGGGAATAAGTGTGGGGGTCACGTGACAAGACGCAGTCTGTGACTAGAACCCAGGCCTGCTGAGAGATAGAAGGGCAGGCTGTGCTCAGCCAGGAGAGAGACCCCAAGGGAAGCAGGCATGGGAGGGGCTTGGAGAGTCCTTCAAAGGTCAGGGACAAGCTGGGAAGGGGCCAGGCTGAGCACTAAGGACAAGGCCCTAGGAGGGAAAGACAGGGCAGTTTAGGAGATGGGGCAGATAGTCCAGTTGGTTTCGGCTCCCAGGACCAGACACCCAGAGGTGAAGGTGATTGTCGGGGCTTCTGTCCTTCTTCCCCAGTGTAGATTTGATAGTGGAGAAGACTGATGCCGTAAGGGGGAAGTGAGTTACCCCAAGGTCACCCAGTGAGGTTATATCACGAATGCATACTCGGAAGGATCCAACAGAAACATGGATTTTCCAGTCTCTTCTTTCTAGGAGTCCCCAGGGCTAAAGGTAAAACCCCTGCGGCCCCTCCCCATTCTGCTCACCTCCAGGATGTGCTGGAGTTTGTCTGTGCTGGGGGGTGCTGTCAGCAGGATCGAGAGCTCGTCATCCATGTTCTCTGGGCAGGCCTTGCTCAGAGCCTGCCAGCGGAGGGAGACCAGGGGTCAGGAGCCTGCATTAGCACCGGTGTGCCATTGACCAGGAGCCGGCTGAGGTAAGCGCCGCCTGGCCGGAGCTCGCACCCAGAAACCCTGCCCCAGTTCGGGCACCCCCTCCTGTACCCTAATCCCTCCCAGACCCCACACCCCCACCCGCACCCTAATCCCCTACCCCAGCCCTGAGCCCACTCCCGCACCCAAAGTCCCCCCAGAGTCCGCACCCCAACCCTCTGCCCCAGCCCGGATCCCCCTCTGGCACCCCAAACCCCTAATCTCCAGCCCAATCCCAGAGCCCGCATCCCCACCGGAGCCCTCACCCCTCCCTGCACTCCAACCCCCAGCCCCAGCCCAGTGAAAGTGAGTGAGGGTGTGAGAGCGAGCGACTGAGGGAGGTGGGCTGGGCTGGAATGAGTCGGGGTGGGGCCTTGGGGAAGGGCATGAAAGGGGTTGGGTCAAGGGCGTTTGGTTTTGTGCAAGTAGAAAGTTGACAACCCTACTTAAGGACCTTTGAAAAGCAGCCTCCTTTGCACCGCTCCTGATACGAGGGGCCAAGGCGCCCCCGGACATGAGAACCAGAATAGGCCAGAGCAAAACGCTGCGTTAGAAATCGGAGCTCAGGCTGCCAAGCGTACGATAGCTGACAGACAGGAGATGCGGGAATTAAGGTTGTGCCTTCAGCCAGCAACTGGTGTTCATCCGTTTGCACCACACACACACCTGTAGGCAGGGCCACTAGTTCCTTGTCTGTCTGCCTGTTTAGCGTCTCTCGGTCCTTACTGTGCCCATCACCGTGGTGTCTGAGTGGCAAACCAAGGGTTTGACGTGTGCATATGAAACTGCCTAACTGGAAGGACGTGGTTTGGTGTGGATCAGTGACTGCTGGGGCGATTGGTGGCAGAAGGCTCTGAGGTCCTGGCTCATTCCAACCTGGCTCATTCCAATGGCTTCTACAGCTGAGAACAGCCCAGTCACCTGCCTGGGTCCGACGCAAACCAGGAAGTACAGGACCACGGTTAATAAGAGCAGCTCCAAAGATCATTTTCGCTGAGCCCAGCCCTGCACAGATTTCCAGCTTAGGTTTGCATTTTCAGCAAAAGTTCTTGATTATTTTCTCCCAACCCCCTTCTGCCTCCATAATAGCCAGCCACCCTGTCAGTCCCATCCTGGGGCGCTCCAGGGAGAGCGTGTGTGCATGTATGTGTACGTCTGTATATATGTGTATGTGTACATGTGGGTATGTATGTGTGTACGTGTATGTGCACATGAGTGTGTGCACATGTGAGTGTGCATGTGTATGTGTGTACATGTACCCCAGTCAGATGTATACATCTGGATTTCCTTTGAAAGAATTTTCAAATTGAGCTGATCAAGTGCAATGGCAAAGCACCCGATTCCGCTGCCCCCCAACTGCCTTCGCTGCTTTAATGTACAACCTGCTCCGGTGACATCTCTGACTCCTGAAAGCCCTAACGCTCCAGGGGAGCAGGCCGTGCCCTGCCCTGCCCTGGCTGCCCCGGGTGTTACCTCGGAGGGAATCGTTCCAGATTCCAATGGGTGGCAGGTCCAGGGAAGAACCTTATCTGGGGGGAGGCTGTACCAGACCCGCCCGACCCAGGCAGGCTCCCAGGTACTCTCTGATCGGGGCTGATAAGGCTCCTTAGCAGTTTCTCTCCAAACAAATTCCAGTTCAAGACACCTGAGAGCTCCACAGCAGGGCAGCATCCCCAGAGCGCAGCAGGGTGGGGTTAGGGGGAGCGGTCGGTAGCAGCACCTGCCCCTCGTACAGCAGGAGCGAGAAGTGCCAGCCATGTGCTGCCTCCATCCCCAGAGGCCAGGTGAGAGTGAATTCCCACGTACCCGCATGATTGGTTCCGTCACTCTTCTACACTTACATGGATTTCCAATGTCAATGTTTCTAACATCAGCTTTGCCAGCTCTCCTTACACCTTTGTCTGCCTGAGCAAAAACCTGAAATGCAGCTACCTCCTCCTGCTTGGTGACTATAGACCTTAATGACAGACCTCGGAACTGCTTAGTCAAGCTGACTAGCTGCAGCCCCTCGGGTTGCCTGCTCTAAGGTGTGCTGGCCAGGCCACAAGTCATTTCTGTACCTCTTCCCTGCTCCTTCTCAGCATTTGAACATCATTCGACTAGTGTGAACAAGAGTCTATACTGGGGAGAGCCCAGGGTGAGAGAGTCACTAGACTCTTGTCAAGGCTGCTTCCCCACTCTGAACTTTAGGGTACAAATGTGGGGGCCTGCATGAAAACTGCTAAGCTTAACTACCAGCTTAGATCTGGTCCACTGCCACCATTCCCAAGTGGATTCCCTTCCCTGGGAAGCCTTGAGAAACCTTTCACCAATTCCCTGGTGAATACAGATCCAACCCCCTTGGATCTAAAAACAAGGAGAAATCAATCAGGTTCTTAAAAAGAAGGCTTTTAATTAAAGAAAAAAGGTAAAAAACATCTCTGTAAAATCAGGATGGAAAATAACTTTACAGGATAATCAAACTTAAAGAGCAATAGGCCAGAGCAAAACGCTGCGTTAGAAATCGGATTCAAAGTACAGCAAACAGAGGTAAACACTCTAGTAAAAGGTACATTTACATGTTGAGAAAACAAAGTAAAAACTAACACGCCTTGCCTGGCTGTTTACTTACAAGTTTGAAATCTGAGAGACTTGTTCAGAAAGATGTGGAGAACGTGGATTGATGTCTGGTCCCTCTCAGTCCCAAGAGCGAATGACTTCCCAAACAAAGAGCACAAACAAAAGCCTTCCCCCCACCAAGATTTGAAAGTATCTTGTCCCCTTATTGGTCCTTTGGGTCAGGTGTCAGCCAGGTTATCCGAGCTTCTTAACCCTTTACAGGTAAAAGGATTTTGGAGTCTCTGGCCAGGAGGGATTTTATAGTACTGTACACAGGAGAGCTGTTACCCTTCCCTTTATAGTTATGACAACTCTGGTTATACAGTGCTCTGTATACATCTGTGAAGCAGGAGTGCTGAAACCCCAGTCACAGACGGGGTCCAGCCTCAGAGAGCGCCAGCCTGGCCCTGGGGGGTGGGGGTGGGAGGGCGACACGGAGAGCAGTTTGGTCCGATGGAGGGCATTGCTGCCAAGTGGCTCATGGGGAGGGGCGGGGGTGGGCTGTGGCGTATGAAGAGTTCAGGTTGTTTTGGAAGGGGGGGGTAGCCATGTTCAGGGGGGAGTTGGGGTGTGGGTGGGACCCCAAGTTGGGGGGAATAGTGCAGGGGAACCCTGGGTTTGGCAAGGAGCCGCCAGTCAGCAAAACGGCTGAGCGAGCTGGTTGCGAGGATGTCCCCGCTTGCAGCGTCATGCTCCAGCCTGGCGAGGGATGGCTGGCTGGGGAGGGCACCAAGAGCAGCCTGCAATGGGCAGAGTGGGGGGTGGGGGTGGCTCCCACCACGGACAGTGGAGATGGGAGGCGGGAAGGGGAGAGGTCAGTGCCCTGGGCAGGGGGATCCCCCGCTCCCCCAATGCAAAACAGCACACCCCCACCTCACCACCAGCAACCGAGATGGAGGGGACAGCTCAGTGCACGGGGGGGGCAGGGGTCCCTGATACTCCCAACTGGAAAATAGCAACCCCCTCCCCCCTGTCTGCACCCCAGATGCTGAGGAGGGAGGAGGAAACCTTCCAGCTGCACCTCAGCGGCTCCCAGCTTCCCTCCCCCTGAAAATATCCCTCTTTCCAAACCTGCCCCCCCAAACTCCCTCCTACGCACGCTCTCCATGCAGGCTCTGTCAGGAAGGCCAATTAGACAGGGCCTTGTGTCCTGGGGATGCACTGAAGGGCCATGGTCAGGAGGGGAATGGAAAGATGCAGTTTGGGGGGGGGGGGGCAACACCCCTTCACATTCCCCCCCATCTTCACCCCTGCCAGTGGACCAGCCAGGGCTACGTCATGGCCCATCTTTGGGCTATAGCCCACGATTTGGGAGCCCTGCCCGAGGGTGAACTGCATCAGGCCCAGCTGACTTGAATCCATGGCATTATTCTTTAGCCTGTTCGTTCCCTGTTCGGGGGGTGCTCCTGCCCCTGGCTGTTAGCATTAATGGTGTTCAGCATCTGGTCACAATGAACTTTGATTGAAGTGACTGAAGCCAAACAGGCAGGAAATGCTCAGAGATGCTCAGAGGACGTCAGCCTGACAGATAAATACACTGCTAGGAGCTGGATTATACCTTGTGATGGGTGGAGTTAAAATCTCATTGACACAGCTGTGAGGATGCACTCTTCATTTAAGACAGCTGGAAGCAACAGGTAAGGGGGCCTCATGTAGAACAAGCCATGATGGCGTGTGCCCAGAAACTAGCCCCCAGACTCCATTGCCAATTTCTGATCCCCACTGGAACATCCCCAGGGCCCCAAACTTTGACTAGCCTCTTGGGTTGAAGAGGGACACCAATATCTTTATTGTGCGGTTTCGTTGCACGTCTATCTAATCTCAATGGTTCATCAGCAACTAATTACTGTTGCAATGTTTTCTCATGTAATAACCATATTTATTAAAAACACAGAGGCTAGGTTTTTGAACCCAAACTCACCACTGCTAATACATGAAGGATTAAGATGTAAAGTCCTGGGTTTGAGTCATCTTCCCATTTAAATGCTCAATTACAGTTGCTAGAAATCCAGTGTCATGATTCATTGATCACTAATGCCAAGGGGCAGTGGCAGGGCTGGGAGAAGCAGAGGTTAATGTGGGTCTAAAGTTGTAGTGAGTGACATGGCTTCCAGCGAGGCAGAGTGGAAGTGGGGGTCCAGTTATACACACCAATCACACTCTTCGTGTCCTTCGAACGCACCAGCTGGGTCAGCTCTCAGCATTTATTCCAGCGAATTTACCGTGCAGAAGCCAACAGGGAAGGGGGTGAGCAGAGTGGAGTCATTGCAGGGACTGCACTGATTAGGTGGGGGATGGCGCGCCGTGTCTGATTTAATATTGTCTCCCCTTCTTAGCGGCGCCGGCTCCCAAGGAGGATGGGCTCCTCCTGCCGGACACAGCACACGTCTGTTGGCTTAACCAGGATGAGGGAAGACTTGCACTCCCCACTCTTACAGAACCCTGCTCAGTAGATGTAGCCTTTCCCATTGAGCAGGACGTTCTGACACTTGTCGTACCACCAACCTCCATAGCTACTTGCGCAATTCCCACTGGCCTGGTCCTGATCCTTGTCAGTCGTGCTGAACTTCATGTTGTCGTGTATGCCCCCCAGGCCGGAGTGGTAGGTGGTGAGATAGTCCTCGCCGTCCCCAGAGTACCTGCCCAGCCTCAGCGGGTACCCGCTGGGCTCATCCTCGACACTGAAGATGTCGAACTCTGCGTAGCGGGTGTTGTTGAATTTGTCCTCCACCACAAAGCGGACCTTGTAGATGTTCTGCCGCGTGAGCAGGGACAGGTACTCGTTGCCCAGCCAGTAATCCTGCTGCACGTTCCCAAAGCCGTACTTGTAGGTGCTCCAGGACTCCTTCCAGGTGATCTCTGTGTTGTAAGAATTTCTCTGGAGAACGGTCCAGCCTTTGCCTTCGGTGTCCATGTCACACCACACCACTCGAGGGGGAGAGCCTGCCGGCTGGATGACATGGACCCCGCTGGGGCTGTCCCTGGGAATGTTGCTGCAGTCTTTGGGGAACCCTGAAATGCCACGAACATCAGGTTAAGGGGGCAGGTGTGGGGGGAGGGGCGGGAGAGAGCGCTAGCTAGCTCGATCAAATCAGCCTGGGGTAACTGGAGGCTGGGTTTTAGAGGCAGGTCCTGTGTATTTCACAATACTACAGCCACAGAATCCACCCCGGCCATTCCTGGCCACAGAATCCGGCTCCAGATCTTACACTTTCATTTTACCAATAAAATAAAATAAGAATAGTTTCTTGCTCTGCTGGTTTTGAAGAAACCTTAAAGAGATGAATCAAGTGTAAACCAAGGCTCTGTATCCTTCCTGAGTCCGTACTGCTGAAGAAATCGTTTGGGGAGGGTGGGGGAGACGCTGCCAGATCCATCTCAGCGAATGTTAATTATGAAACCCATCAGTGACAATTTAAATGGGAGTTTTCAAAGAGCCTAAGGGAGTTTGACACCCGACTGTGATTGGAATTCAGTGGGATTTAGGCACCCAACTCCCTGTGGAGCCTTTGAAACTTCCAGACATCCTATCGAGGGGCTTGTCTTTGGGGCGGAAATTGTCCCGAACTATCCTGGTAGAATGAGAGCACTGTGGTTATACTGCCCCTCCCCTCCCCAGGGTCCTCCCTCGAGCCTGAGCCCCCCCCAGCTCCCCTACCCCCCAGACAATCCCCCTGTGTGCCCCTCCCCCATAGCTGAGCCGAGGGGGAGGAGCTGCTGAGCTCTGCGGGGGCAGGGGCTCAGGGCCACCTCTGGAGCTGGTTCGGCCCCTGGCCTGCCTGGGCAAGACCCTGAGCAGCTCCCAGAGCCGCTGGAGGTGTGGGGAGAAGGGAATGAAAACCCCTGACAAGGAGGAACTGGCTCTCCCTGCTGCCTGGACTCTGGGGGCAAGGCTTCTAGGCATGAGCGAGAGATCCCCAGCTGTTAGCCGGGGCTAGCCCTAGTATAGGAGTTGGTGAGATGGAAGGGTAGAACTCCCAGCCAATTTGGGGGGGGTGCCTGGTTCCCACACGCTGCCCTGCGGTTGGCACCAGCGCTCTTCAGTCACTGCCGGGGGCTTGGCAGCCGTTACCGGAGAAAGGGATAACGAAGCTGTGTAAAGCAAACAGCCAGTCAAGCAGCACCTCCCCCACCCCGGCTGGCCCATTCCCAGGCGCTGGAGGCCTGCGAATGGGAGTAGTGGGCTCACTAGCGCAGGCTGGCCTTGCGATCCCTTCGGAGAACTCAGCGTTTCTTTGGGCCCAGCGCTGGCGGGGGGGCTGGAAGGTGCATTCAGTGGATAAGTGGATCTAGGGGTGACCCCGGCATGGGGGAGAGGAGCAGAATCAGGCCCACGATGCCCTGATCTCAGATATGGCAGATGATAGAAGCCCTCCGACGGGTTCTCTACTTACCCCTCTCGACCTTCTTGTGGGCCAGGGCGCCGTTGCCCTGCACGGGGCTACGCAAAGGAGTGCCATCATGGACAGCGCAGACAGAAGCACGAGAGAGCTGGACTGGAACCCTGCAGGGGACAGAAACCACTGGACATGAGACCAGGAGAGAGTTTCACAAGTGCCTAAATCCCACTAGAAGTCACTGGGATTTAGGCACTTAAGTGACTTAGCCACTCTTGAAAATGTTACCCTTAGACGCTAAGGCCAGAGTTTTCAGAGGGCTCAACTACTGGGCCAGATTTTCAGAAGAGGTCAGCTCCCAGGTAGGCACCGCAGGACATGGCTGGATGTTCAAAGAGGCTCAGCATGGGGGGGGTGGGCCCAAGTCTCTGGAGACAGGGTGAAGCCCACCATTCACCTCTCCCCCGGCCCGGCCACTGTCTCCGTCTCTGCAGCCGGCCCGATTAGCACACAGCTGGGATCCAGCTGCATGGTAAAAACCATTCAAAGATTGCGGCTCCGATGTCCTGGCTCCCGAGTCCCGGGCGGGTCAGGGCCAGCTGGAGCGCTCCCTGTGGTGGGGAAGGAGCTGCCTCCTCTCTCCCCGCGCTGCACCGCTGCAAGGGGACTGCTGCTCAGAGTAACCCCCTCTGTCCCAGCTCCCCCCGTCCACAGTCACTACCACCAGCCGGAGGGCAGTGCCCGCCCACCCACACAGAGACAGCAGCTGGGCAGCCTCCGGCAGGGCTCTGCCCCCCTCAGATGAGCGCCAGGTGAGAGGGGCCCAGGGCACAGAGCTGCTGTGTGCCCCATGCCAGGCATGCTGCCCCCTGCACTGCAGCCCAGCAGCCCAGAGGGGGACACGCTGCTGACACTGCAGCTGTTCTGTGGGCCCAGCTCAGGCCAGGCTTAAAGTGGGCAGAGTTGCCAGGGGCCACAGTCCTGGCCAAAAAGAGTTCAAAATGGAGCCAGGTCCCCGAGGGGTGCACTGTAAGCGCTGCCCTAGCAAGGGCATGGCCATTTATTTCAGCCGGGATTAACATAGACACCCCTCCCCCTCCCCACACATGCTTTTCCCAGGCCACCTTCAGCACTCAGCGCAGGGATTCACAATGACCTTGCCGGGATCAGCAGCCCAGAGCAATCCAGACTCTTGGACAGAAACCGGCTCATTCACCCCCCGCCCTCCCCCCCACCCCCAGGTATATCTATCACGGCCCTGGTATTACATCTTGTGTAGCTACAGCCCACATAACGCAGAGCACAGCATATGCAGCCCCCAATGGTAAATAGGTTGAGAACCCTACAGCAGAGGCTCACGTGTGAAGCTCCAGAGGTCCCAAGTTTGATTATAGCTGCTGCCGGCCCATGACAGTTGCAAAATGGCAGCTTTTTGCGGGGCGGGGCGGGACGCGCCGGGCAGGGTGTGTGTGTGTGTGTGTCAAACCAGAACAGGCTAAAGCCGCACTGGAGTCCGGCACCGTGCTTTCTGTCAGCCATCAGTGTATTCATGTGGTGTTGCAAAGTTAGAAAGTCCACAACTAACCCCAAAAGTGACCGTGATACAAACGTGCAAATGAATTAGAGAGAGAGAGAGAGAACACCGTGTAAACGACACACCGAAACACACTGTTGCAATGGAAACACATTGCCCAGACATCATCCACAGACAGATTTAATTGGAAACACCTTCTTTTTCTGAAGCCGGGCAGGTGTGAGCCAGGGATTTAATTTCTCAGTGGGACTCTGCGGCATTACCGTATCATCGGCCTTCCAGACGAAGGACGCACTAAATGGAGAGGATCAAGCCAGAGGAGATGGCAGGAACGGGGGTTGTGCAGAACGTGATGGGGGTGTAACGCTTGTGCCAGGTGGTATTGGCAGTGACAAGGACGAGAATCAGGATCTCGGGGTTCCTCTTAGCATTGCAAAGCAGAACCAGCTGGAGTGCCCCTCCCAGAAATCTGGGAAACTGACCAGCACGCCCCTAACAGGCAGCTGTTGCCCCGTTGCGAGCACTGAGTCTGTGTCCAACACACGAGAACTTTTATTCAGAGGAGAAAGAAACGCAGTATGAACTGGGGAAACCACCACAAGAGTGACTCAGCAGTACGTGAACTGTGAGTGAAACGCCCGCCCTACAATCCATTGGGCAGCAGCCCCTTGCCTCAGTTTCCCAGCTTGCGATGAGAGAGTCCAATGGACGAATGTCCCTTTGGCACTCCCCTCCCATTTTCCCTCTGCTGTCCCCGTACCCGGTTTACGGGCCCAGCTCAGCAGAGTTTGAGAGTTCAGGGGATGTTCGGGGGGGAGGGGTTGGCCTCCTGCCCCAGGGAGAGAAGGGGTGGGCCAGGGATGCCTCTGCCTCTGCTCTGCACCGCTGCTGCTCCATGCTGCCGTCTCTGCCTGGAGCTGCGATGCCATGCTCTGAGGGGCCTCCAGCCCGGAGTGAGTCCAGCTCTTAGTGACTTCCCTGGCTGGGGGGAACCTCGCTGCTGCTCCCCCCTGTACTGTCTTTCACCACAGCACCGGCTCTATGGTGCCCAGGTCAACCGGCTTCACAGTGTTTTCAGCTCTAGGGATCACTGAGAAGAAACCAGGACTTCCAGCTGAGTCCAGTCAGCTCTGTCTTTAAGCACTGGGCAGACCCAACGTTTTGTAGGCGCCTTTCACCAAACCCACACACCCGGTGGGAACCCCTCTCCCCACCCCCCTCGGACTTTCAGTACCATTTGGTATCACTAACCCCTGCTTAGCACGTGAGGTTACAGAGACTGAACCCCCGCTCCCGCCATTGTCCCGACAGGTCACGGCCGGGTGAGGAGATACCTGAGTTTGATGGGCTGGAGCGACACTGCGCTGCTGCTGCATCTGTCCCACAGGGAAGAGGATCAAACTGGATTCATTCAGCGACTGTCAAGGCAGCTGCTCTCTGTGTCCCAGCTCTCTGGCTGGGATACAGGGGGCAGGAACTGGTGCATTAGATGGAACAGCTCCACGTCTGTATAGTTCTGGAAAAGAGCACCCAGGCGGTTCACCCGCATGCACGCTTCTCGACCCTGCAACCTGCCAGCACCTGGCACACGCCATTGAAATGTGCAACAAAGGACAGGAGATGGGACCTGTTTATTTTGTTGCACGTGGCACCAGTTTGTTTAGTGTGATGTGCTCCAGTCTGCTCATTTGGGGACCAGGTTTTGGGATGAGGGGGAGTTTGTGCTGTCACACAAACAACGAATGAATCTCCCACATGCAATTCATGCTGCCTCCCCCCCCCCCCCCCGCCCGCACACCCCGAATGCCAGCTGCAGCCGGCCCCATAAGTCTGGCTGCCCCAACAAACTGGTAAAGCAGCTTCCAGTGGATTCTGGCTGATTCTGGCTACGCATCTGTGAGGAACTGGGGCTGTTCTTACTGTGGTCTTTGAATGCTGACAGCGGAGTGTGGCTGGGATAGTCTGCATTGGGGGATGGGAGACTGACCGGAGAATACCTGAGCGTGTAACATGAGAACCCAGGAAGGGGTTAGAGGCCAGGTGACACCTTTGCCCAGGAAACTGAACAAAGGCTGTGGGAAGGGTCGCTGAAGGGAGAGTTTCAGGAGCTGGCTGGTGGAATGGCTGGGAGGCAGACAGGGCTCTGACCTCCCAAGGGGGCTGGGGTGCCCGAGGACCCCAAGATGGACCTAACTGAGGGGGTCCTGTTTTCTGTGCCTGCAGGACCTGTCTTGAACTGTGTCCCTGTCGTCTAAATAAACCTTCTGCTTTACTGGCTGGCTGAGAGTCATGGTGAATGGCAGGAAGCCGGGGGTGCAGGGCCCTGAGTCCCCCCACACTCCGTGACAGGATCACCCCCATCAACTGGGCATGCTGGGCCGACCCCATGCACAACAGGGGCAGCAGCGCGGCCACCCTGACGCTCTGATTGTGACTCGGGATTGTGGGGGCTTCTCACTGTCCCATGGAAACGTGGCCAAAGGCGCCAATTGTCCCTTCATCAAAATGGCGCCATCTCCCACTGCTGCCAGCGGGGCTGAGGCCTGCGCGAGGGCCGCCCCGTCCCCACGCTCTGTCTGCATGTGGCAGGCAGGCTGCCCTCCTGACGCTGGCTGCCACCTCCCGCTGGGCTCCAGGAGGCTGAAGCCGAGCCCACAGGCAGACTGGCTGAGGCCATGGTTCAGGGCCTGGACAGCGCATGGGGACTGTGAGGGGATGTGGGGGGAAGGCTGAGCGGGTTGCAGGGGGGTGTGGGGGCAGGGATAGGGGGCAGGCTGAGGGGGACAGAGGGATATGGGCATGAGGGAGACAGAGTGTGCAGGGGGAACGCTGAAAGGGGTAGTAGGTGTGGGGGGCAGGGTGAAGGCTGAGGGGGCCAGGGAGTGTGGGGGGCAGGGGGAAGGCTGAGGGGGGCATGGGGATGGGGCAGAGGGGAGGCTGAGGGGGTTGGAGGTGATCATGTGGGATATAAGATTGGCTGAGGGAGGTGCAGGGGCATGTGGGGGCAGGGGGCAGAAGAATGTGGGGGAAGGTTAAGGGGGCCGGGGTGTGGGGAGCCGAGGGAGGCTGAGGGGGGTACAGGGGGATGGGGACAGGAAGGAGGCTAAGGGAGGCAGGAGGGAGGCTCAGGGAGATGTGGGGGGCAGGGGAGAGGCTAGGGTTTGTGCACAGAGGACAGTCATAGAGTCATAGAATCATAGAATATCAGGGTTGGAAGGGACCTCAGGAGGTCATCTAGTCCAACCCCCTGCTCAAAGCAGGACCAATTCCCAACTAAATCATCCCAGCCAGGGCTTTGTCAAGCCGGGACTTAAAAACCTCCAAGGAAGGAGACTCCACCACCTCCCTAGGTAATGCATTTCGGTAGGGCTTAGGGGCCACAAACGAGACCAGGGCCCCCTGGTGCTAGGCGCTGTCCAAACACATGATAAGAGATTGGCCCCACCCCAGAGAGCCTACAGTCTACACAGACAAAAAGTGGCTGGGGAAACAGAGGCACGGAGAAATGAAGTGACCAAAGCTAAAGAGCAGGTCAGGAATAGAACCCAGGTGTCCTGACACCCAGGCCTGTGCCCTCAACCAAACCTCTACGGCTATCCTGAGGTCAGCACATCCTTCAAACGGGGACCTGTGGTCGGAACCAAATACAGGGCACATTCCTTTTGGCTTCTTTCTGATGAATAAAGGGTAGTTGTTGTTAAAGCCCTGTGGGGTTTGATTTGCTTTTACATTAGAAATGCAGATCTTGTCCACCCTTCTTTTTTCGTGGCTGGCTCTATGGGTGACGACAGAACTACTGGGTTGACGAGGTCGGTTTATTATTATTTAACGTTTCTCTCGTGGTAGTGCTGAAAGACCATTATCAGCTGGGCCCTACTTTTGCTGGGCCTGTACAGTCATACCTCAAGTGTCACTCCCGTGCTATTCTGTTCTGTGCAGGTCATTATACCACGTTCACCACCACAGTATCATAGCACCTTCCAGTGGTGCATTACACTACATGACTAACACCCGTCACGTATTTGTTCCCTTGTCCTCTCCCAAGGGTGAGAAGTGTGTGCGATCAAGAGTGCTTTTTAATAATACATACACATAGCAACGTGTGTGTGTGTGTGTATATCAGAGAAGGCGCCGTAAAGAAATGCCTTGCATTGGAGCGGATGGTGGGGCAGTTTGGGATGGTCCTTAGTGGCACCTTAGAGACTAACAGGTATATACACAGCACATGAAAAGATGGGAGTTGTCTTACCAAGTGGGAGGTCAGTCTAATGAAGTCATCTGATGAAGTGGGTTCTAGCCCACGAAAGCTTATGCCCAAATATATTTGTTAATCTCTAAGGCGCCACAAGGACTCCTCGTTGTTTTTGCTGATACAGACTAACATGGCTACCACACTGAAACCTGTCTCTTGTTATAGCGTCCTACTGTGCCAGAGAAGCAAAACTATCACCCAGTCTGTGCCCCAGAGAACTTACAGTCCAAACAGGGTGACAGAGAAGTATACTAAGACGTGCACAGTACACTCAGTGTGATCACAGATTTGCACAGCTTTCTCACAAGTACCAAGGATATGAAACCTGAGTGATCAAGGGAGGAAGGAAGGGGGTTTTGGTCAGGCTGCTTGAAACAGGTGCATGGGGAGGAGGTCGG
Organism: Chrysemys picta bellii; assembly: GCF_011386835.1. NCBI lineage: Eukaryota > Metazoa > Chordata > Testudines > Emydidae > Chrysemys > Chrysemys picta. Next base: position 43,582 of record NW_027052717.1, read on the forward strand.
TTGTTCTGGTTGGCACCCATTTCACTCAAATGCCGAACACACAGTAGGGAGAAAAGCTCTCTTTGCTAAATATTCAGTGGTCATTCTCCTTTGGTTTGAGGGATTAGAAAACTCCCTCTGGAGCCCACCAGCAGAAACAGGGAAGCTAAGACTGGGTATGTCTAAAGTGAAAAACAAGAAAGAAACAATTTAAAAAAAAAGCCTTTTCATGCTTTCTTTATCCACCATAAAGAAGAAAAAAATAAGAGCTCAAACCCAATTGTTTAGCATGTCACCTTTAATGAGCAGAGGTGAACTTTGTTGAGATCCTAGGAACAGAGTGATGCACTGTATGATTATAGATGTGTCACTGTGTGTTTGTGTGTGAGTGCACCTTTGCTTACTCACCTATATCCACGCACATTTCAGAGGAGAGGGGAGGGGAAGGCAAAGCCACCTCGAAAAGGTGAGCGGCGTCTGATATGGATTTTATTTGTGTGAACAGTTTGGGTGGCCGACGCTCTCTTCCTTTCAGGCAGTATTTGCTAAATTAATGAGATGTCTCTGAGATGAATCACCGTGCAGCCTGGTGGCAGTACCTGCATTGCCGGCCGGCTTTGAACATTACTAGCGCACCTTTCACAGGAGTTTTACCTTCTCCCAGCAGCCGAGGCTGGGCCGTGCTGCAACGTTCCCAACTCTCAGGCAGGGCTGGCTCTAATTTTTTTGCCGCCCCAAGCAAAAAAAAAGAGTGCCGCCCTCCATAGCGCCGCCATAACACACGCCCTCAGCACCGCGACGCCACCCCACCAACGCGGAGCGCCGCGGAGCCGAACACCCCACCGCCGAGCCGTGCTGCCAAACACCGCCCCCGCCCCCGCGGAGCGCCCCGCTTTGCCGCCACCCCCCCCGGGAGCACTGCTGCCGAATCCCACCCCCCAGTGCCCCCTACACGCCCAGCCGACGAAACAAAAACAACCCACCCCACCCCCAGCGACCAAACTCCCCCCCCCCAAAAAAAAACCCCACCACCCCAAGATTGGCCGCCCCTTATCAGGTGCCGCCCCAAGCACGTGCTTGGTCGGCTGGTGCCTGGAGCCGGCCCTGCTTTCAGGGGCTGAGTGCGAGTCCCGGGCTTTGGGCACCAACAGGAGGAGCTGCCATGATAGTGGGAGAAGCTCCTTTGACGCCGTGATGTTCAGGGCTGGGCCTGAGGGCAGAGCTCTGTGCGAGAGCCCCGGGGCTGAGGGCACAGACCTGCCCTGCTCTCCCCGCGTGTCTGACCCCATAGCAGAGAGGGTGCCAGGGCAGGGCACGGGGGACCTCAGCAGAGGAGAGGGCAGTGGGAGGTAGAGGAGTGTTGCTGCTGGGTGCAGACAGTACCAGGCAGTGGCTGGCAGTTCCCCTGCCTTACGGGGAGGAGAGGGGAAGTGGAGTCTCCATCGGAGCAGCCAGCAGGAGCCGGGCATTACAGGCTGACTTTTCTACCTGGGATGATCACACCCATTGGCCGGGGAGTCAAAAGCCGGATGTAAAAACATGCTCTGATTTGTTTTCTTTTTAGAAGAAGGAACCCACCAGCCTCACTGTTCCTTCTCCCCCCTCAGCCGCACGGACAAGCCAGTCTGGTGCCTTGCTTCAGGGCTCAGTTTCTTCTTCAGCTGAGGAGAAAGGAACCATGGAACAGCAACGTAACGTCACAGTCCCGTTCCCACCTGTCCTGTGGGGTCTTCTGGCCTTTAGAGCTACTGGTCAGGGCCTCCCCCAGTCTGCGGGGGGCCACAGGGCCTGCTGGCCTCCTCGCAGCCTCTGCTGAGGCTACAGGAGAGAGGCCTCTTCAGTTTGCAGAAAGAAAGAAATCTCTGGGGTGAGCACACAGCAGATGTCTGTTTTCCCAGGGCCAGATGCTGCCACCTTGTCACTGGAAGGACCCGTGTGACCTCTGATCACAGATGAGGGAGGACGCCCAGCCTGGCTAGACAGATTCCTTCCTGGCATGGCTGGGGACAGAAGCCTGCAGCCAAAGCTCACACTGCAGGAAACAACCTGCAGAGGCCTTTCATCTCCCCAGGGTCAGACGTCACCACTAGGAGAATGTGAGCGCCGGAGCACTGGGGGAGCTGGGCTGAGATGGCATCCCAGGGCACAACCACCTGTGTCAAGTCCATTCTGTTTCCACGCTCAGCAAAGATGCAGGGAGCTGTGCGGTCAGGAGAGGCGCTGGTCAGAATTTGCCAGTGGAACTGTTTTTCCATCAGAAATTGCCAGCTTGTCAAAATCCAAACGTTTCGTGGGAACACGTCGATGTGGACAAACCTTCAGACAGAAAGCAGGAAGGTTTTGCACGGAAAGCTGCTTGGCTCCCTGCCAGCTCGCCCGCCTGCCCACCTGCTTGACAGGCTGATGGGGGGCCTGGGCTTCCAGGCTGCTGAGAGAAGCCTTGGCTCCCAAGATCCCAGGGTCCCCGAAACCCTCTCCTCGCAGGGGTAATGTTCTGGTTACTGCACAGCTCTAGGAGGAGGGGAGGTATCCGATGCCCCACAAGCCACCAATCCTCCCTGCCCAGTAACTACGGTAGCCTGTGAAAACATCCTAAGCTTTAGGTCACTCTCCCTGCCAGGTGAAAGGGTGCGAGCTGGACCCCTCCCTGCCACCAGAGTCCAGCACTGCCGAGAAAGCCAAGTGTGGACTAAACTAAGCCCCTGGTTAACCCTTTCCCAGAGGAATCCAGAAGCCACTGATAATTGCAGGCTACATGGTGACCTCTCTCTCAGGTCACTCCCCCATCCTGGAATAGGGGTTGGTGAGTCCTGGACGAACGCCGTTCAGCTGGGAACATGCTCCCCCTTCTCGTGCCGAGGACTACATGAGATGGGTGTAGTGGGCACTCCCGATAAAGGGGACAGTGTGACAGCTGCCTTTCAAATAGGCCCCAGGCATGGGGGGGCCACAGCACCCAATTCCTCTGCCCCCCCAACTGCCTTCGCTGCTTTAACGTACAATCACAACCTGCTCCGCTGACACCTCTGACTCCTGAAAGCCCTAACGCTCCCGGGGAGCAGGCCATGCCCTGCCCTGCCCTGGCTGCCCCGGGTGTTACCTCGGAGGGAATCGTTCCAGATTCCAATGGGTGGCAGGTCCAGGGAAGAGCCTTATCTGGGGGGAGGCTGTACCAGACCCGCCCGACCCAGGCAGGCTCCCAGGTACTCTCTGCTCGCGGCTGATAAGGCTCCTTAGCAGTTTCTCTCCAAACAAATTCCAGTTCAAGACACCTGAGAGCTCCACAGCAGGGCAGCATCCCCAGAGCGCAGCAGGGCGGGGGTTAGGAGGAGCAGTCGGTAGCAGCACCTGCCCCTCGTACGCAGGAGCGAGAAGTGCCAGCCTCTCTGCACAGAGCAGCAGCGTTCAGCCTGGGCCAGACGTGCTGCGGTGATGGGTAAGAGTGGGCTCAGAGAGCCAGAGGGTCTGTGGGGCAGCACTGGGCCCTTCTGCTCCGCACTAGGGCCGGGTGGGCGTGTTCAGCTGGGATTGGAACCCACCAGCACTTGTGGGTGTGAATGTGGGGCTGGAACGCAACGTGGGGCGCTCCCACCTCGCCCGGGGGCGACTGGGGGGAAGGGCAGAGAGACATCTGGGCTGAGACCCCAGCTCCAGGGAGACAGTCACCCCTGCCCAGCCGGGTTAAATTGCCCAGCTGTGTGACAGCCCCCCCATCCCCGAGGGGTCCCCCCCCGATGTCACAGCAGGGTAATGTGCGTATTGAATGGCCGGGGTTGCCAGAGACTGGCTGGGAGAGGCCTTTGGGGATGGAGGAAGCAGCACTAAGGTACATGCCAACCTCCCTACAGAGGAGGGGCCGTGCCCCGCAGGTGTGGGGCAGGGAGCTGGGACACTGTGCGGTGGGTCATTGTCTGGCCCTGTCCCTTCCTAGCCGGAGGCCGAGGCCGAGGCATTTCCTTCAGGTCACCTTCCGCTGCAGCTGGGCCACGGGCCCCCATAGCCACTAGCCCAGCCAGGGATCCCAAGTGGGGATTGTCACGGCTGGCTCCTCCCTGCCGCCAGCAGCTCTTCACTGCCAGGGAATTCCTGAAATCCTGTGTGCCCCTCCCCCACCCACCTCCTGGGGCTGTGAGTGCCCCCCCGGATAGCCCCTCCCCCCGAGCTCTGAGTGCTCCTGGCCAGTCCCTCCCCTCGGTCCCTCCACTTCCTGGGGCTCTGAGTGCCCTCAGCCTGTCCCCCTCCCACACCCCGGGGCTGAGTGACCTTGGCCAACCCACATCCCTTCAGGAGGAACTCCCAGTACCCACCCAGCCCCCACACCTCAGGGTTCCCCTCCCTGCGGCTCTGTGGCCATCCCCGCACCAGGGCCGGCTTTAGGACAATTCAACCAATTCCCCTGAATCGGGCCCCGTGCCCAAGCCCCGGTACGGTGTACCGGCAAGAGCCTGTGCGCTGTACCAGGGTGGCCCGGCTTCCCCAGGGGGCAATTTAAAGGACCTAGGGCTCCCAGCAGGGGCCGGAGCCCCAGGCCCTTTAAATTGCCACCAGACCCCCACTGCTGCAGCCCTGGTGTAGGGTTGCGGGGCTCTGGGGGCTATTTAAAAAGTCCGGGGCTCCCGCTGCCTCTACCGCCCCGGCCCTTTAAATAGCCACTGGAGCCCCGCTGCTTCCCCAGGGCTCCCGCGGCTATTTAAAGGGCCGGGGTGGTAGAAGCAGGGGAGCCCTGGGCCCTTTAAATAGCCCCCAGAGCCCTGGGATAGCGGGGGGCTCCGGGGCTATTTAAAGGGCTGGGGCTCCAGCTGCCTCTGCTGCACCCCGTCCCCGCACCAGCCCCGCACCCCCTGCCCTGCCCGCAGCCAGCCCCGTCTCCAGCCAGCCCTGCACCCCCTGTCCACAGCCAGCCCCTGCTGCACCCCTGCCCTACCTCCAGCCCCGCCCCCCCTGTTCTGCCCGCACCAGCCCCGCCCCCCTGCCCTGCCTGCAGCCAGCTCTGCACCCCCTGCCCAATGCCAGCCGCTGCCGCACCCCTTGCCCTGTCTCCAGGCAACCCCTGCCGCACCCCCCTGCGGCCCTGCCCAAAGCCAGCCAGCCCCACACACCACTGTCTCCAGCCAGCCCCGCACCCCTTGCTCTGCCTGCAGCCAGACCCTATCTCCAGTGAGCCCCTGCCCTGCCTCCAGCCAGCCACATGTCCACTGGTGCCCTGCAGTTCCCAGGGCAGTAACCCTGCACACCTGCTTCAATGAGGGGGGCAGGGAGCAGCTGGGACCCACACATGTGCACACCACTAGGGTGACCAGACAGCAAGTGTGAAAAATCGGGACAGGGGATGGGGGATAATAGGATCCTATAAGAAAAAGACCGAAAAAACGGGACTGTCCCTATAAAATCAGGACATCTGGTCACCCTAGCACACCCCTACGGAGTGGCAGGGCCCACACACGTGAAACAGAGCTCATTAATAACCGATCAACAGCATATATGAAGCAATGTACATAATATATAATTTTATTATTTATATAGTTATGGAAAGTAAATAATACATGGAAGAAATGAAAGGCTTTTTTTTACATTATTTTTTTTGTTAGTCATCCCTGCCGGGGCCCCGCCAAAAATGTTCGAATTGGGCCCCGCCCTTCCTAAAGCCGGCCCTGCTGGAGAGAACAGGAGGATTCAGTCAGCAGGGGCTGTCGATCTGTCCCATTCACCAGGGCTGCCATCCTGCGGCTTCAGCATTAGTGGCTGGGGTGACTTGGGGAAAGGTCTCAACCTCCCCACATCCCACTTCACTGCTGCCAGAATCCCTCCTGCCCCGCCCCCGCTACAGTCCCCTCCCTACCCAACCCCGATGGGGCTGTAGGAGAGGGGTCTGAGAACTTGAGCTGTGGATTGGAGGTGGAACAGCTGTCGGGGCACTGAGGGGGAGGTAGCAGGAGCGTCCCGTACAAGGAGGGGGGTTGCCACTGGAGGTCACTAGGAAGGACAACAAAACTCCATCCTGGGGGTCACGAGGGGGAATCCATCCCTCAGAGGTGGGCAGGGGCTGGGTGGAAATGCTGCTGGTTCCAGGGGCCGTTAATCCCCCCTGATTCCTCGGAGGCGTCTGAGTCTCAGACAGGTTCTCGTTCCCTTGCAGCAGGAGGACGTCACGGCCAATGTGATGCGCCAGCTCCATATCATGCGGCACTTGCGCCAGGTGGCCGAGGCGCTGCAGGGCCTGTGCCTCTGAGGCCACCAGCAACTCCCGCTCCCTGCTGCAGGTACTGCTCTGGCTCTCTGTAAATGGGGAGCTAGTGGAAGGGGAAATGGAGCCCCCTGGCACTCACAGAAAGCTGATTACAGAATGAGCCCGAACTGAGAGGCACCATATCCGCCCCCGTAAAGAGCCAGACTTCAGTGGTGATACACCCCAGCTGGGGTAGCAACAGGATTGAGAACGAGGTAGGAAGTTCAGAGCAGCAAGGAAAGCCTGGAGGGGAACTTGAGAAGAGAGGTTGGAAAAGTGCAGCAAAGAGAAAGGTGCAGACCTAGCTGTTAGGTCCAGGGCCCTGAGCTGCTATCAATGTCAGGGTGGGACTGGGTTCCCCTACCGGCCCCAGAGGAGGCGGCGTACACGCACCTGGAGAGGGTTCCCAAGCCCAGGAAGGGGGCTACAGGCTGAGCAAGTGCCCCAGCGATGGCAGAAGGACTTCTGTCTGTGGAAAGACCTCTTTGGACTTTTAGTGTGAGGCAAGCTGGGCCCCAGAAGGGTGGACTAAAGGTGGTGACCTGGCCGGAGTTACCAGGCAGAGAAACTGCCGTGGTGCTGGAGCGACCATGGATGGGGGACGCTAGCCCAGCGAGAGGGCTGTGATGCCATGCCTGGCCGCAGGGGGGCACCTAACGATGAGTAGATTCATTTATGATTGGCATAGTTGGCAGGATTGAGTTCCCCCTGTGATCCGTGAGGGAAGTCTTGGTTGCTGAAGGAATCATAGAATATCAGGGTTGGAAGGGACCTCCGGAGGTCATCTAGTCCAACCACCTGCTCAAAACAGGACCAATCCCCAGACAGTTTTTTGCCCTGATCCCTAAATGGCCCCCTCAAGGATTAAGCTCACAACCCCGGGTTTAGCAGGCCAATGCTCAAACCACTGAGCTATCCCTCCCCCAAGCAGGTGTATCAAGGGACCAAGCTGGTCGCTGGATTTCCCACTTCAGTTCCAGGGACTGGCTAAGCAGCCAAAGCAGATCTAGGGGTTTCTCCAGCAGCTCCTAGAAAACCAACAGACGCAGAAGGAAGTGCAGGTGCAGCTACAGACGCAGCAGCAGCAATACCTGTGAGAGATCCTGCAAAGGGAAATCAACCCAGGGTCTGCTATGCCCATGGACAAAAAGAGCAGAGAAGGAGAGCATGCCTGGGCTGTGCTGAGAAGGTTAGCCCAGGGAGAAGGGCATGAGAAAGTGTACAAGCGTGGCCTAATGCCAAGATGGGAGCAAGAGTTCTTTGTTTTGGGGGCAGAGAAGCAGGCCATATCAAAAGACACGGCCTGCTTAGGAAATTGCTGAGTGGCTGAACGAGGGGCCAGGGCCCTAAGAAGTTAGAAAGAAAGGAGAAGGTGTCCTCTGACACAAACCCCCATGAGGCAGGTAAGGTGGAGGTGGCTGGGGTGGCCATGGACCTTGCAGACCCTCCACCAACACACCCTGTCGGGTGCTGCAGGGAGATGAAGGATGAAATGATTGGCCCAGAGATGAAGCAGACTGGAGGAGGAACAAACACAAGGGTGGAGCAGTCCATGGGGGGTTCTCAGACCCTGACCGAAAAGGTTTTGGCATATGCAGCGGCAGTAGCAAAAAGGCAACAGAAGACGCTAAAGGCTTCAGAAGAGGCTTTGCAAGCAGCTGTTCATGAGACTGAGTGGCTGCAGGAAGAGCGTCGGGATACTGCAGAAGAGAAGGTTTGTCCCGAGCGAGCTGGCAGTGGAGCTGCAGACACTGGGCACAGGCTGTACAAGCGCGCAGCCGGTAACAGCGATGAGATGAGGAGGGATGAAGCTTGGAGAAGAATAGAACTTGCCCCCGCGTGGGCCAGGTTCTAAGGAGGAGGGTATATAACGGGGGGCTTGGCCTGTGGGCTATAAAGCCTGGAGCTAGGCCAAATGGATTACAGAGTGAGCTCCAGCTGAGGGGAATACAGGGGAAAACCGCAACAAAGGTACAGGAGCAGGCCTAGCTGTTCGGTACAGGGCCTTGGGGCAGAACCTAGAATCCAGGGTAGGACTGGTTCTCCCACGGTCTCTAAGGAAGGGGATGTACAGGGCCATAGAAAGGGCTACCAAGGCCAGCAAGGGCAGGCCGAACCAAAGTCAGGCTGAGGAAAAGCCCCCAAGGGACAGAGGATCTTGTTTCAGTTCAAGACATTTTTTGACTTTTCGTTTGGGATGAGCGTGACCCAGGAAGGAGTGGACTAAAAGATGGTCGCCTGGCCGAAGGGCTGAGTTACCAGCCAAAAACCTGCTGGCAAGCGTGCTAGCCCAAGAAATCTGTGACCCCAGGCCTTGAAGGAAGGGGCACCTATCAGTGAGTGAACTCTGTTACAAGCCTGCTTCCATTGTGGAAACAGCCTGGTATTGGAGAGTGGTGGGGATGGCCTGTGGGCGAGGATGGCTGGAGGGGTCATACAGGAGGGGCAGCAGAGTCCAGTGAGGAGATCAGGGAACGGGTTGTCTGCAGTCCTGCCACTGAGCGGTAACGTGATCCTGGCCAGGTCACTCTCCCACCTGGTGCCTCACTTTCTCTATCTTTGAAATGGGGCTCATCCCGACCCACATTAAGAAAGGGTTTGATCCTCTGCTCTTGCTTCCCAAATCCCTGCCCTCCTTGCCCCACACAGGCCTCTGCCCTGTTGCTCAAACTCCCATGCACATGTTAGTGCCTGTGTCACCCCCGCAACTGCAAGGTCTCATGTACAGTCTCCTGCCAGCAAACTGAAGCTGCCACTAGATCCAGAATAGGAATCGCAGTTCCTGTGCGCTGCCCTGAATGGAGTCTAGACCCTGGGCATGGGGAAGGCCAACGCTCACATCCAGGTAGATCATCAACCTACTCCTCTGTCCCAGGAGCAGGAAGGCGTCTGGTTCGTGCTCCCTTCGGTAGCTGGAGCTGCTGAGTTGGGAGTGTGGTGGGCAGAGATGGGAACAGGCCATAGGATGAATCAAGTGTCAGGGGAAGACTCCCTGTGTGTGGGAGATGATGTTGCCCCTCTGTGGGGAATCCCTTCCTTGCAGATGCTGGGCTTTGGGTGCTGGACTCTGCCAGGAAGCCCAGCTCCCATCCCTAGCAGCTTGGCTGTTCCCTACACTGCTGTGCACCAGGCCCTCTGCAGAGAGCTGCTCTGGGCAAGGACTACAGAGCCTGCTGTCATCCTGGCAGGTGTCACAACAGGTTCCATAATCCTGACCCCTGGTCTCCCTCCGCTGGCAGGCTCTGAGCAAGGCCTGCCCAGAGAACATGGATGACGAGCTCTCGATCCTGCTGACAGCAACCCCCAGCACAGACAAACTCCAGCACATCTTGGAGGTGAGCAGAATGGGGAGGGGCAGCAGGGGTTTTACCTTAGCCCTGGGGACTCCTAGAAAGAAGAGACTGGAAAATCCACTTTTCTATTCGATCCTTCCGAGTATGCATTCGTGATATAAACTCACTGGGTGACCTTGGGGTAACTCACTTCCCCCTTGCGGCATCAGTCTTCTCCACTATCAAATCTACACTGGGGAAGAAGGACAGAAGCCCCGACAATCACCTTCACCTCTGGGTGTCTGGTCCTGGGAACTGAAACCAACTGGACTATCTGTCCCATCTCCTAAACTGCCCTGTCTTTCCCTCCTAGGGCCTGGTCCTTAGTGCTCAGCCTGGCCCCTTCCCAGCTTGTCCCTCACCTTTAAAGGACCCTCCAAGCCCCTCCCATGCCTGCTTCCCTTGGGTTCTCTCTCCTGGCTGAGCACAGGCTGCCCTTCTATCTCTCAGCAGGCCTGGGTCCTAGTCACAGGCTGCGTCTTGTCACGTGACACCCACACTTATTCCCTTCACCCTAGGGAGCTGCATCACCTGGGCCAGGTGCAGTTGAGCTCCAACCCCTTTCCTGGCCATCTCACCCTGGGACAGGTTGAAACTGGTAAGCTGTGGGTAACAGTAAGTCTTTGCTCGCAAAGGTGCTGAAGACACAATGGAAGAGGAAATCCTTTGGCCTGGATTGAAATTATTCCGACTGAAAGTGAATGAGAGAAAATAGGTCCAGAGTTCTCTTCCTAGCAGCAGAAAATGTAGCGATTGATTGAGGTTCAGGTCAGAAAGGACCATTATCTGCATCTAGTCGCCCCTCCTGTATAACTCAGGGCATAGAATGTGACCAGGTGGTTCCTTCAGCCAACTATAGCATGGGACTGAGCCAGAGCACGTCTTTTGGAACGACATCCACATGCAGGAGAGCCAGCTGGCTACCAGAAAATCTCTCTTCTGCAGTGATGTGGGGTTAAGGGACACGGGGGAAAAGACATGGAGGCTGTGACTAAACTTAGAGCAGGGTGGGGAACCGAGACACAGTTGGGACCTATGTACACTACAGGTCTGTTGTGCATTTGTAATCTGCTGACCCCCACATGTTGTTCAGAGCCTATGGACAACACAGTTCCTAAAGGTACGTTTGTTCTGTGCTTATCCCCTATGTACCAGCAGGGCTGGACAGCATTTCTCACTGTGATGTGGGGAGCAGGTCCTGGGTACTAAGGGTCTGAAGAAGCTCTCAAGGACTAATTTTTTAAAATAATTGTTATCAATGACTTGGAAGAAAACATACAATCACTGCGGATAAGATTGGGGGGTGACAAAATACAGGCAGAGTGGTAATTCCTGATGGGGAAAGGGCAGTGATATACAGCGATCTGGCTCATTAGGCCAGCTGGACCCATTCAAAGAAAACAAGTTTGAGCAGAGTCCAGTGCAAGGTCATATACGTAGCCACAAGGCACGCCGGCCACACCTCCAGAATGGGGACGTGTATCCAGAAAAGCAGTGACTCTGAAAAGGATTTAGGGGCCAGAGTGGAGAAGCCACTCAACATGAGCTCCCGGTGTGATGCTGTGGTGAACAGGGCTAAAGCCATCATTAGACGAAGGAGCAGAGCCGTGAGTAGGATAGGGAGGTGACACAGCAGCAGTGAGACTGCTATTGGAATAGTGCCTCCAGTGTTGGTGTCCTCCTTTGAAAAAGATGGTCCTAGAAATTGGAGCTGGGGCAGCAAAGAGCCACCAAATGTTCTGAGGGCTGGAGAAAAATGCCTTCTAGTGAGCTATTGAAAGAGCTCAACCTGTTTAGCTTATCAAAAAAAGATTGAAAGGTGACTTCACTGAAGTGTTGAAATGCCTTAATGGAGAGAAAATATTGGGTATTAAAGGGCTCTTTAATCGAGCAGAGAAAGGCAGATCAAGACCCAATGGCTGGAAGGTGAAAAGAGACAAATTCCTATGACAAATAAGGCACAAATATTCAACAGCGAGGATGATTGACCACAGGAAGAAGCTACCATGGAAAGTGGTGGATTCTCCATCTCTTGATGTCATTAATAAAGACTAGATGCCTTTGCAGAATGTGTTTGCCTCAAAAGTAGCTATTGTGGTAGACAGGAGGCCTGTGATATGCAGGGGGTCAGATTAGATGCTCTAACGGTCTCTGCTGCCCATAAAGTTTACTCATTTCTGAGAAACCGAGTGTAGCATTGGGAGCAGCCTCTGCTTATTAAACAATCAGTTTGTCAGCACCTGCAGGACAATTTGGTTCTTAGGACTAGTGAGCATGGACTTGTCAAGAACAAATCATTCCAGACCAATCCTAGCTCCTTCTTTGGCAGGGTTAGGGGCCTAGTGGAGGTGGGTAAACAGTAGATGTGATCTATCTTGGTGTTAATAAGGCTTTTGACACAGTCCCATAGGACATTCTCACAAGCAAACAGATGCTGCTTAGCACTGTCAGAACAGCTTTTGCTGGGGGATTCTCCCAGCACTTTCCAATAGTGGGAAAGTATGAAATCCCCATTTGACTGCTGGGGACAGAGCCTAGAGGGGGCAGCAACTTACCCCAAGTCCCACAGGTCAATAGGAAACCAGCAATGGAACCCAGGAGTCCTGACTCCCAGTTCCCTGCTCCAATCACTCCAGCGGAGCACACTCCCTCTCAAAGCAGGGGGACCGGACATGAGGGCCTGGTTGTAATTGCCAGCTGTGGGAGGGAGTGTGCAGCAGTGGTTAGCGAAGGGGCCTGGAAATAAGGACTGCTGGGTCTATTGGAGAGTGTCACTAGGAGCAGTGCATAAGATGTGGTGTCCTATCATGTTTACTCAGATCAGATTAGGACATAATAGAATGGCTGAAATAGTTTATTTTATTTGTATTGTATTATTTTGCAATTGTTAAGAGCAGCAACTACTTAGCTCAGACTGAAGCATCTTATCTAATTTTTGAGATCTAAGTGTCTCCTCTTTGAGTGCGACGAGACAATTTAACACATTGTGACAAAGAATTTTCATTGCCACTTGTTATGATTTCAAGAAACAAACTGGTTTAGTTTGAATAGGATTTTCGGTCAGAAACGGTTTCAATGAAATTTCCCCACCATGTCGATTCCTGGGCTCTATCTCTGCCTTTTGGGGGAGGTTGCTGTCTGTTAGAACAGGAGTCTGATTTGGATAGGGATAGAGACCTCTTCAATGTTTTTAATGAAGTAAATACTAATGGGAATTGTGTGATCATGGGAGACTTTAACTTCCTAGATATAGACTGGAGGACAAGTGCTATTAATATAATAGGGCTCAGATTTTCCTAGATGTGATAGCTGATGGATTCCTTCACCAAGTAGTTGCTGAACCAACAAGAGGGGATGCCATTTTAGATTTGGTTTTGGTGAGTAGTGAGGATCTCTTAGAAGAAATGGTTGTAGGGGACAGCCTTGGTTTGAGCGATCATGAGCTAATTCAGTTTAAACTAAATGGAAGGGTAAACAAAAATAGATCTGTGACTAGGGTTTTTTTTTTCAAAAGGGCTAACTTTAAAAAATTAAGGAAATTAGTTAGGGAAGTGGATTGGACTGAAGGACTTGTGGAACAGATGGATCAGACTGAACAGGTTCCAAACCTCTCGGAGGCTCTTACCTTCTAAACAGGGACGTCTGTTTTCTAGTGAAATCAGGAAAAAAAAGGAGAAAACTCAAAAGAGGTTCCTCCTTGCACTCATGTACGTGAACCTAAATACTCTCTCAGTCCTCAAAGAGAGACCTCGAGAAAGAGACTTGCTGAAGGAAAGCTACAGGGGACTCAGAGGTTTCTCTGGCCCTGTGCCCCTGTCCTGCCTGACTGATGTCAGCATCCCTCTGTGAGGTCACCACCTCCCCTGCACCTTTGGCCAATAGGTGAGGTCCTGCAAAAGGCCTTTGTGATGTCACTGTCACACCCACCCCTCCCCTGCAGTGCTAATGTCCTGCCGCAGGCCAGACCCTTTGGAGGTTTGAGCTACTCCCTGTGGATCACCCCGCTCAATGAGTGTTCATTCTAGGAAGCAAGCCGGCTAGACAGGAAAACAGCAGAGGCTGCTCCCAATGCTACACTCGGTTTCTCAGAAATGAGTAGACTTTATGGGCAGAAGAGACAGTTAGAGCATCTAATCTGACCCCCTGCATATCACAGGCCTTTCTGCACCATATGGGGCAGGCAGAGCTCTGCCTGGGTGCAGGGGGAATGGGATGGGGGTAGATCAAGGAAAGGGGGGAGGGTAATGGGTGAGAGGGAAAGAGCTCCTGTCCCAGATGAAGGAATTTGGGGGCAGAGGAAAGGACCCTGCTCCACAGAGAGGGGAGAGGGTTTCTGTGAGTGCCAGGGGTTCCATTTCCCGTTCCACTAGCTCCCCATTTACAGAGAGCCAGAGCAGTACCTGCAGCAGGGAGCGGGAGTTGCTGGTGGCCTCAGAGGCACAGGCCCTGCAGCGCCTCGGGCACCTGGCGCAAGTGCCGCATGATACGGAGCTAGCGCATCACATTGGCCGTGACGTCCTCCTGCTGCAAGGGAACTAGAACCTGTCTGAGACTCAGACGCCTCCGAGGAATCAGGGGGGATTAACAGCCCCTGGAACCAGCAGCATTTCCACCCAGCCCCTGCCCACCTCTGAGGGATGGATTCCCCCGCCTGACCCCCAGGATGGAGTCTTGTTGTCCTTCCTAGTGACCTCCAGTGGCAACCCCCCTCCTTGTACGGGGAGCTCCTGCCACTTCCCCCTCAGTGCCCCTGACAGCTGTTCCACTTCCAATCCACAGCTCAAGTTCTCAGACCCCTCTCCTCCAGCCCCACCCAGGTTGGGTAGGGAGGGGACTGTAGCGGGGGCGGGGCAGGAGGGATTCTGGCAGCAGTGAAGTGGGATGTGGGGAGGTTGAGACCTTTCCCCAAGTCACCCCCATCCCATTTCCCTTTCCCTAGCCACTAATGCGGAAGCCGCAGGATGGCAGCCCTGGTGAATGGGACGGATCGGCAGCCCCTGCTGACTAGGGTTACCATACGTCCGTTTTTTTCCCGGACATGTCCTGCTTTTCGTCAATCAAACCCCCGTCCGGGCACTTCCCCTCCCGCGGCTGCTCTGCTCCGCTCCTCCCCTCTCAGACTTTAAGAGCCGAGCTGCCCAAGCCAGCCCTTCGGGCAGCCCCCCCTGCCTCCGGGACCCGAGCCACGGGCCAGGCACTTCTCCTCCCCGGCTCCAGCTGAGCTGCTCCGCTCCTCCCCTCTCAGACTTTAAGGTTCCAGCTGCGCTGGGGAAGCGCCGGCCGGGGGCGCAGGGTCTGGGGGCTGCCCGGCAAACCGTGAAGCCGGTAGCACTGGGGCAGCCCTTTCCCCATGGCTGGGAGTGGGAGGGAGGAGGGGGAGGAGTTAGGGTGGGGAAGGAGCGGAGTTGGGGCAGAGCTAAGGGTGGGGAAATGGGCGGGGCCAGGGCCCGTGGAGGGTCCTCTTTTTTTATTTATTAGACATGGTAACCCTACCGCTGACTGAATCCTCCTGTTCTCTCCAGAACGGGTCCAGCCTTGCCAGCAGCAGGACAAGCATCCCCTGCCCATGTGCCTCAGCCCTGCCTGGTCAGACGCCATCACCCGTCAGTCCTTGGCCTCCCAGGCTGCCAGTGATGGGAGCAACTCTGGGTGGTGGCTCGGGTGACACAGACACCAGACCACTAGGAATTGGGTGCGGCCCTGTGGGACAGGAGAGTCTCACAGAGGGCACTTGGGGGACTCTCCTGCCCTTCCCAAGAGCGATAGCACCCTGTCCTAAGAACATAAGTCTGGGATGAGGCAAAGCTTGTCGTTAATTAGCCTGGCTAAAGAGCTGGGTGGAGCTGCTCCGCGGACAAGCTGGCTCACTCCTGCTCATGGAGGTGAATTCATCTCCCTTCCCAGGAGCACCTGCTCTCCCTTTCATTCCCCACCAGGCTCCTTGTGCCAGGCCAGCGAATGGCCACAGGATGGGAATGAGGCCTGGGGCCCGCCCCAATCTCCTGAGTCTAATGCATCTGCTCACCTTGTCCCCCATCAGCTGCTGGGTTTCCCCCAGGAGGGAGTAGGTGACAGGGAGAGAGACACATACACACATTTGTCCTTCTGGTTGCAGGGCTTGTGTCCTTCCAATCCCATTGGTGGCTGCACAGTGGGAAGAGTCCTCGCTGCGTGCCCGGCCCAACAGAATTGCAGGGCGTGGTGTGGAACACAGAAAGAGATAGAGAGACTCATCCTCCAGCCGGGGTCAGTCTGATAGAAATTGGCTGGGGTCCCAGTCTCACTCTTCTAGCGGGTGCCATTTCCCAGCTGGGTTCCTTACCCCTCTGGTGCAGCAGCAGCTGGTAGAGCCGGTAAACCACCTCCCTGGCCTGCCGGCTGATGTCCTTGGCTGGGTCACTGACGGACAGAGCTAGCTGTGCCATGTGGTGACCCATCCTGGGGAATTCCGCTGAGTTCTAATGGACGGGAGAGGGAGAGGGGACTCCATCAGCATTTTCCTGTCAGCTCCCAGTCCCCCCCGGGCCAGGACTCTCCTTCCCCTCAGCCCCTCTGCAGGAGATGCTAGAGGATAGGAGCTAGAGCCAGACCCTTAATTTCCTCTGCCCCCAAGGAAGCCTGGAGCACAGGGCTGTGGGCAGGGCCCTCCATGAGGACTTGCGTCCCGCTGCTCCAGGATGACAGGGAGGCATGAACCTGGAGCACAGCCCCTTAAAAGCCCAGAGTCACCACTTAACTAGAACAAGAAGAACTTGACTCAAGCCAGGCTCACTCTCTGCTCTGCCTCTGCCTCCCCAGGAGGAACACTCCTAACCCACAGCCCCTGCAGCAGCAGATCCTACAGTCCGTCGGAGCCAGCCCACCTACCCCTGGAGTCAGGAAGCTGGGGTCAGAGGTCACTTACGTCAAACTCAGGGAGGGTGATGGTGGATCTGAGCAGGGCCATGCTGCTCTTAACGGCCCTGGCTCTCTCTCGTGGCCCTCTGGACACGATCCAGTAGTTAATGTGCTGTGGGGATAGAAGGCATTGCACTGACTGCCCTGACCAAGGATGCCCACTGGGGGCCCAGCTAGGAGGACGGACTGGAAAATGGATCTAAGAGTGAAGGTAAAATTGCCCCCATCCCTCTCATCGGGCTCACCTCCAAGATGTACTGGAGCCTGTCGGTGTCTGGGGACTCTGCCAGCAGGTTCCCCAGCATGGCGTCCAGGAGGTCTGGCAAGACCCTAGGCAGATCCTGAAAGCAAGGGAGAGCCATGGGTCAGAGTTAGGGAAACTGGGGCTACATCTGCCACAGGATGGGAAGTGGGGTCTCTGGGAACCACTGGTGAGACCCCAAACACATATCCTGGCCTCTCTCATTCACATCCCACTGCAGGCAATTAGCAAGGATTCATGGCAGGATGACAGCTGGCTCATCTATCCATGACTTTAGCATGATCTACCTGCACTTGGGCGGTGTCCTTCTCCATGCCCAGGGTGAAGACGGCGTGCAGGGCAGCTCGGAGGAGGTGGGTCTCCAGCTCTGGCTCCAGGGCAGGCGTCATGGTGCTGGCAAGAGAGAGGAGCCGGTATTAGACTGTGCAGTGCGGGGATGGGACTGGCACCAACACGCAGGTGAAACTGCAGTGAAATAGGCACAGGCTGGCAAGAAGGGAAACTGAGGCACCGAGCCAGGGAATGACAGGGCCAAAGTTTCTCAGACAGACAATGGCAGGGCAGGAATAGCACCTGTTCCCTGGACCCTGCTGCCCCTCTGTATCTGATCCTGGGAGTGAGCCTCTTCCCAAAGCCAACTCCTTCAGGAGCCCATAGCAAAGAGACCCCCCCAGACTGTCCTGGACTCCCTGAGAGGTGCCTCCCCCGAACTGGAGCACCAAGGACCAAAGTGGCAGCATCTAGTGTCAGTGGGGTTCATGTGGCTCAGGCCAGACCCCTGGGCTGCGGACCCACCCCCATAGCACTGATCGAGGGCTTGGGCCCAGGGTGTTCACAGCCCCGCCCTCACCTCTCCCTGAGCCCAGCCTGACTCCTCACCTGGAACAAAGCTGCGGCGTCCATCGGCCTCGCTGCTGCCCGAGTCCCAGGCACTGCTGCTGTCCCATGGGGAGCGGGCCGAGCTGCTGGTGGTGGGACAGGGATCCTCCACCTCCTGCCCTGGGGAGGCTGGAAGGTCCTCACTGATGGGGCAGGGTGATGCCTCCTGCTGGGAATCAGGGCTGGGCTCCTGGGGCCGCTGCTGCCCACACAACATGCCCCAGAGTCACCCTGCCCGGCTCCCCTCCTGCGCTGGGTCCTGCCTGCCCAGCCGCATCCTGGCCCAGCTCCATTTCGACCTGGCGTCTCCCACCTCGGCACCTGCGCTGGGAGCGGGTTTTCTCCGTCAGAAGGCTGGGCACTTCCACCTCCTGGCCTGGCCGGGAGCTCCTTCCCCGCCAGTGGGGACGGAGGAGCCGCTCTGCTCCTGGGGAAGATGGCAGCTGCTTCCCTCAGGCTCTGGGGCCACCTGCAGAGCCTTCTTCCTGAACATCCTCAGGAGCCTGGCAATCCTGGAACCGAGCGGGGAGCGGGCGTGAGTCTGGGGTCAAGGCAGCCTCTCACTAACCAGCCTGTTTGGTCCCTTCCCATCCCTGCCCCAGCCAGAGCAGCTCCTCCTCCCCCACAGGGGTGCACGTAATGCAATCTACACGCACTGGCAGGAGTTCATTGCATGATCTGCTTCCTGCTGTTTGGTTCTGGGCTGTTGGAGTATGGGCTTGCAACCATCTGTGCACACATATTATACTAATTGCATCTAGACCACATCTCCCTAGTTTGTTTGTGAGAATGTCCTTATTAACACCAAGATGGATGACATCTACTGTTTACCCACCTCCACTAGGCCCGTAACCCTGCCAAAGAAGGAGCTAGGATTGGTTTGGAATGATTTGTTCTTGATAAGTCCATGCTCACTAGTCCTAAGAACCAAATTGTCCTGTAGGTGCTGACAAACTGATTGTTTAATAAGGAGTTCCAGTATCTTTCCAGGTATGTTAATGGATGGGAAGATGTTCTTTTTCAGGGATCTCTGACGAGAACTGGGGCACAGCACTTAGTTTGTTGAGGCCATAAAATGGAGACAGGCACCTCTTTTCTTCTCCCAGCACCCCAGATACCTAAAAGGGTGGGACTCACATCCCTCAATGGGCTTTAAAAAAGACAATGGTTACAATGTGGCTTCGACCATTTCTGGTTTCTGCAGACTAGATGTTTTAGCAAACTTTAGAATTCCTTGGTGCTCAACACCGTGAAACTCCCCTTTCTCCTTCACAAAGGGCTTTAACGCCCCTTATCTCACCCAGGCTCTCGACTGCCCAAAGTTGGAGAATTGTCCCTGTTCCCACTGCAGAGCACCCCCCACGACACACACACAGAGTCCTCCTGGTGGTGGGAGGGGAACAGAGGAAAGGACAGAAGATGTAAGAGATGAAGAGAAAGGAGGGAGGGATGGAGGAAAAGGTAAAACAAAAAGGACAAACCCTAATGTCCCCAGTGATTCTAAGGGACAAAATCCCAGGTGAGGAATAAAATTCGACCACCTTAAGCTAGTGTTTTCCATGCCTAGAATTCAGCTGGCGCCAGATGCATCAGACTGAACAGGTTCCAAACCTCTCGGAGGCTCTTACCTTCTAAACAGGGACGTCTGTTTTCTAGTAAAATCAGGAAAAAGAAAAGAGAAAACTCAAAAGAGGTTCCTCCTGGTGGTCACATACATGAACCCAAATACTCTCTCAGACCTCAAAGAGAGATCTCGAGAAGGAGACTTGCTGAAGCAAAGCCACAGGGGTTTCTGAGCTTTCCCTGGCCCTGCGCCCCTGTCCTGCCTGGCTGATGTCAGCATCTCTCTGTGAGGTCACCACCTTCCCTGCACCTTTGGCCAATAGACTGAGGTCCTGAAAAAGGCCTTTGTGATGTCACTGCCACACCCACCCCTCCTCTGCAGTGCTAATGTCCTGCCACAGGGCAGACACTTTGGAGGTTTGAGCTACACAAAGAGGAGACACTTAGATCTCAAAAATTAGATGAGATGTTTCAGTCTGAGCTAAGTAGTTGCTGCTCTTAACAATTGCAACATAATAAAAAATAAAATAGACTATTTCATCCATTCTATTATGTCATAATCTGATCTGAGTAAACACGATAGGACACCTCATCTTATGCACTGCTCCTAGTGACACTCTCCAATAGATCCCCATCCTCCACCCGCCAGGAGGTAGGTAGGGGCGGATTGTTATCCCTACATGAAAGAGGGAGAAACTAAGGCTGAGAAAGGAGAATTGACTTGTCTTAGGTCACACAGCCAGTCCGTGGCAGAGTTGGGAATAGGACCCAAGAGCCCTGATTTTCAAACTAACCATCGGATCTTGAATTTCAGACATTGAATGACCTGACTAAAGTGCTCTCAAGTGAGTTCCAGACCAGCAAGAGTTCATAGTAATTATTCAGCAAGTATTTTAGGAGAACTGGAATGGTAGAGAAAATAATGAACTGCAGAGAAGCAGCAAAATTTTTCGAACATATGACTGGTTATGACTATTTACTTGGTCTTAAAAGAAAACAACAGGGACCTGAGTTTCCTCCCTGTCAATAACCCCCTGCTCAGCCAATCAGGGTAGAGACCGAGGGGCGGGAGGATGAGGGTTCTCACCAGAGATCCCAAAGGATGGCCCAGGTCACCGCTGGGGATCACTGTCTGAGCACTATTTCAGCCCCACATTTTTCGGTGGACCTCCCACAATGGGAGTTGTAGAGCCCCCCCCCCACGACACACACACACCCCTCCTGGTGGTGGGAGGAGAACAGGGAAAGGACAAAAGAAGTAAGAGATGAAGAGAAAGGAGGGAGGGATGGAGGAAAAGGTAAAAGAAAAAGGACAAACCTTAATGTCCCCAGAGATTCTAAGGGACAAAATCCCAGGTGGGGAATAAAATTTGGCCACCTTAAGATAGTGTTTTCCATACCTAGAATTCAGCTGGCACCAGATGCAGCAGACTGAACAGGTTCCAAACCTCTCGGAGGCTCTTACCTTCTAAACAGGGACGTCAGTTTTCTAGTGAAATCAGGAAAAAGAAAGGAGAAAACTCAAAAGAGGTTCCTCCTGGTGGTCACATACATGAACCCAAATACTCTCTCAGACCTCAAAGAGAGATCTCGAGAAGGAGACTTGCTGAAGCAAAGCCACAGGGGTTTCTGAGGTTTCCCTGGCCCTGCGCCCCTGTCCTGCCTGGCTGATGTCAGCATCTCTCTGTGAGGTCACCACCTTCCCTGCACCTTTGGCCAATAGGCTGAGGTCCTGAAAAAGGCCTTTGTGATGTCACTGCCACACCCACCCCTCCCCTGCAGTGCTAATGTCATGCCACAGGGCAGACACTTTGGAGGTTTGAGCTACTCCCTGTGGATCACCCCACTCAATGAGTGTTCATTCTAGGAAGCAAGCCGGCTAGACAGTAAAACAGCAGAGGCTGCTCCCAATGCTACACTCGGTTTCTCAGAAATGAGTAGACTTTATGGCCAGAAGAGACAGTTAGAGCATCTAATCTGACCCCCTGCATATCACAGGCCTCCTGTCTACCACAATAGCTACTTTTGGGGCAAACACATTCCGGAAAGGCATCTAGTCTTTATTAATGACATCAAGAGATGGAGAACCCACCACTTTCCTTGGTAGCTTCTTCCTGTGTTCAATCATCCTCGCTGTTGAATATTTGTGCCTTATTTGTCATAGGAATTTGTCTCTTTTCACCTTCCAGCCATTGGGTCTTGTTCTGCCTTTCTCTGCTAGACTAGAGAGCCCTTTAATACCCAGTATTTTCTCTCCATTAAGGCACTTCAACACTTCAATGAAGTCCCCTTCAATCTTCTTTTGATAAGCTAAACAGGTTGACCTCTTTCAATAGCTCACTAGAAGGCATTTTTCTCCAGCCCTCAGAACATTTGGTGGCTCTTTGCTGCCCAGCTCCAATTTCTAGGACCATCTTTTTCAAAGGAGGACACCAACACTGGAGGCACTATTCCAATAGCAGTCTCACTGCTGCTGTGTCACCTCCCTATCCTACTCACGGCTCTGCTCCTTCGTCTAATGATGGCTTTAGCCCTGTTCACCACAGCATCGCACTGGGAGCTCATGTTGAGTGGCTTCTCCACTCTGGCCCCTAAATCCTTTTCAGAGTCACTGCTTTCCTGGATACACGTCCCCATTCTGGAGGTGTGGCCGGCGTGCTTTGTTGCCACGTATAGGACCTTGCATTGGGCTCTGCTCAAATTTGTTTTCTTTGAATGGGTCCAGCTGGCCGAATGAGCCAGATCGCTCCGTATCACTGCCCTCTCCCCATCAGGAATTACCACTCTGCCTGTATTTTGTCACCCCCCAATCTTATCCGCAGTGATTGTATGTTTTCTCTCAATTCATTGATAACAATTATTTTTAAAATTAGTCCTTGAGAGCTTCTTCAGACCCTTAGTACCCAGGACCTGCTCCCCACATCACAGTGAGAAATGCTGTCCAGCCCTGCTGGTACATAGGGGATAAGCACAGAACAAACATACCTTTAGGAGCTGTGTTGTCCATAGGCTCTGTGGGGGTCAGCAGATTACAAACGCACGACAGACCTGTAGTGTAGACAGGTCCCAAGTGTGTCTCGGTTTCCCACCCTGTAAAATGGGGAGAACAAACAAAACCTTGATTAGCTCCATTTGATAGCTGGGGAAACCGAGGCACCCAGCGGTGCAGAGACTCGCTCATGGTCCCAAAGCCAGGAATAGAAAACAGCAGATCTGATAGCCAGGCCTGGGACCTAACCCTGGTTTTCCTGGCCTTGCTGCTCTAAGTTTAGTCACAGCCTCCATGTCTTTTCCCCTGTGTCCCTTAACCCCACGTCACTGCAGAAGAGAGATTTTCTGGTAGCCAGCTGGCTCTCCTGCATGTGGATGTCGTTCCAAAAGACGTGCTCTGGCTCAGTCCCATGCTATGGTTGGCTGAAGGAACCACTTGGTGACATTCTAGGCCCTGAGTTATACAGGAGGGGCGACTAGATGCACATAATGGTCCTTTCTGACCTGAAACTCTATCAATCGCTACATTTTCTGCTGCTAGGAAGAGAACTCTGGACCTATTTTCTCTCATTCGCTTTCAGTCGGAATAATTTCAATCCAGGCCAAAGGATTTCCTCTTCCATTGTGTCTTCAGCACCTTTGCGAGCAACCAGTTACTGTTATCACAGGTTACCAGTTTCAACCTGTCCCAGGGTGAGATGGCCAGGAAAGATGTTGGAGCTCAACTGCATATGGTCCAGGTGATGCAGCTCCCTAGGGTGAAGGGAATAAGTGTGGGGGTCACGTGACAAGACGCAGCCTGTGACTAGGACCCAGGCCTGCTGAGAGATAGAAGGGCAGGCTGTGCTCAGCCAGGAGAGAGACCCCAAGGGAAGCAGGCATGGGAGGGGCTTGGAGAGTCCTTCAAAGGTCAGGGACAAGCTGGGAAGGGGCCAGGCTGAGCACTAAGGACAAGGCCCTAGGAGGGAAAGACAGGGCAGTTTAGGAGATGGGGCAGATAGTCCAGTTGGTTTCGGCTCCCAGGACCAGACACCCAGAGGTGAAGGTGATTGTCGGGGCTTCTGTCCTTCTTCCCCAGTGTAGATTTGATAGTGGAGAAGACTGATGCCGTAAGGGGGAAGTGAGTTACCCCAAGGTCACCCAGTGAGTTTATATCACGAATGCATACTCGGAAGGATCGAATAGAAACATGGATTTTCCAGTCTCTTCTTTCTAGGAGTCCCCAGGGCTAAGGTAAAACCCCTGCTGCCCCTCCCCATTCTGCTCACCTCCAAGATGTGCTGGAGTTCGTCTGTGCTGGGGGGTGCTGTCAGCAGGATCGAGAGCTCGTCATCCATGTTCTCTGGGCAGGCCTTGCTCAGAGCCTGCCAGCGGAGGGTGCAAGGGGTCAGGAGCCTGCATTAGCACCGGTGTGCCATTGACCAGGAGCTGGCTTAGGTAAGCGCCGCCTGGCCGGAGCTCGCACCCAGAAACCCTGCCCCAGGTCGGAACCCCCTCCCACACCCAAATTCCCTCCCAGACCTCACACCCGGCACCCCAACCCCCTGCCCCAGGTCGGAACCCCCTCCTGTACCCTAATCCCTCCCAGACCCCACACCCCCACTCGCACCCCAATCCCCTACCCCAGCCCTGAGCCCCCTCCCGCACCCAAACTCCCTCCCAGAGTCCGCACCCCAACCCTCTGCCCCAGCCCGGATCCCCCTCTGGCACCCCAAACCCCTAATCTCCAGCCCAATCCCAGAGCCCGCATCCCCACCGGAGCCCTCACCCCTCCCTGCACTCCAACCCCCAGCCCCAGCCCAGTGAAAGTGAGTGAGGGTGTGAGAGCGAGCGACTGAGGGAGGTGGGCTGGGCTGGAGTGAGTGGGGGTGGGGCCTTGAGGAAGGGCATGAAAGGGGTTGGGTCAAGGGCATTTGGTTTTGTGCAAGTAGAAAGTTGACAACCCTACTTAAGGACCTTTGAAAAGCAGCCTCCTTTGCACCGCTCCTGATACCAGTTGCCAAGGCGCCCCCGGACATGAGAACCACAATAGGCCAGAGCAAAACGCTGCGTTAGAAATCGGAGCTCAGGCTGCCTAGCGAATGATAGCTGACAGACAGGAGATGTGGGAATTAAGGTTGTGCCTTCAGCCAGCAACTGGTGTTCATCCGTTTGCACCACACACACACCTGTAGGCAGGGCCACTAGTTCCTTGTCTGTCTGCCTGTTTAGCGTCTCTCGGTCCTTACTGTGCCCATCACCGTGGTGTCTGAGTGGCAAACCAAGGGTTTGACGTATGCATATGAAACTGCCTGACTGGAAGGACGTGGTTTGGTGTGGATCCGTGACTGCTGGGGCGATTGATGGCAGAAGGCTCTGAGGGCCTGGCTCATTCCGACCTGGCTCATTCCAATGGCTTCTACAGCTGACAGCAGCCCAGTCTCCTGCCTGGGTCCGATGCAAACCAGGAAGTACAGGACCATTTTTAATAAGAGCAGCTCAAAAGATCTGAGCCCAGCCCTGCACAGATTTCCAGCTTAGGTTTGCATTTTCAGCAAAAGTTCTTCTTGATTATTTTCTCCCAACCCCCTTCTGCCTCCATAATAGCCAGCCACCCCGTCAGTCGCATCCTGGGGCGCTCCAGGGACAGCGTATGTGCGTGTATGTGTACGTCTGTATATATATGTATGTGTACATGTGCGTATGTGTGTACGTGTATGTGCACATGAGTGTGTGCACATGTGAGTGTGCGTGTGTATGTGTGTACATGTACACCAGTCAGATGTATACATCTGGATTTCCTTTGAAAGAATTTTCAAATTGAGCTGATCAAGTGCAATGGCAAAGCACCCAATTCCTCTGCCCCCCCACCGCCTTCGCTGCTTTAACGTACAACCTGCTCCGCTGACACCTCTGACTCCTGAAAGTCCTAACGCTCCCGGGGAGCAGGCCGTGCCCTGCCCTACCCTGGCTGCCCCGGGTGTTACCTCGGAGGGAATCGTTCCAGATTCCAATGGGTGGCAGGTCCAGGGAAGAGCCTTATCTGGGGGAGGCTGTACCAGACCCGCCCGACCCAGGCAGGCTCCCAGGTACTCTCTGCTCGGGGCTGATAAGGCTCCTTAGCAGTTTCTCTCCAAACAAATTCCAGTTCAAGACACCTGAAAGCTCCACAGCAGGGCAGCATCCCCAGAGCGCAGCAGGGCGGGGTTAGGGGGAGCAGTCGGTAGCAGCACCTGCCCCTCGTACACAGGAGTGAGAAGTGACAGCCTCTCTGCACAGAGCAGCAGCGTTCAGCCTGGGCCAGACGTGCTGCGGTGATGGGTAAGAGCGGGTTCGGAGAGCCAGAGGGTCTGTGGGGCAGCACTGGGCCCTTCTGCTCCGCACTAGGGCCGGGTGGGCGTGTTCAGCTGGGATTGGAACCCACCAGCACTTGTGGGTGTGAATGTGGGGCTGGAACGCAACGTGGGGCGCTCCCACCTTGCCCGGGGGCAACTGGGGGGAAGGGCAGAGAGACACCTGGGCTGAGACCCCAGCTCCAGGGAGACAGTCACCACAGCCCAGCTGGGTCAAATTGCCCAGCTGTGTGACAGCCCCCCCATCCCCGAGGGGTTCCCCCCCCCGGTATGTCACAGCAGGGTAATGTGCGTACTGAACGGCAGGGGTTGCCAGAGACTGGCTGGGAGAGGCCTTTGGGGATGGAGTAAGCAGCACTAAGGTA
>NW_027052717.1:69907-88600 GCF_011386835.1 Chrysemys picta bellii
TGGGAAGGACGCCGAGCCCTGAGTAGGGGGCGGAGCTTGGCTGATCAAGGGGTCCATAAAAGCGGCCGCCCAGCCAGGCAGCGGTAGAGCTGCGTTGAGCAGCGGCAGCAAACAGGGGAGTTTGAGAGGGAGTTTCCATTGGAGAGGAAGGTACCTGTATTTGCATCTGTCCTTGTTGTTCTTGTGTGTTTGTTTGTAGGGGCCGGCAGGGGCTGGGTGCTGGGAAGGACGCCGAGCCCTGAGTAGGGGGCGGAGCTTGGCTGATCAAGGGGCCCATAAAAGCGGCCACCCAGCCAGTCAGCGGTACAGCTGCGATGAGCAGCGGCAGTAAACAGGGGAGTTTGAGAGGGAGTTCCCATTGGAGGGGAAGGTCCCTGTATTTGCATCTGTCCTTGTTGTTCTTGTGTGTTTGTTTGTAGGGGCCGGCAGGGGCTGGGTGCTGGGAAGGACGCCGAGCCCTGAGTAGGGGGCGGAGCTTGGCTGATCAAGGGGCCCATAAAAGCGGCCGCCCAGCCAGGCAGCGGTACAGCTGCGACGAGCAGCGGCAGCAAACACCGGAGTTTGAGAGGGAGTTCCCATTTGAGGGGAAGGTTACCTGTATTTGCATCTGTCCTAGTTGTTCTTGTGTGTTTGTTTGTAGGGGCCTGCAGGGGCTGGGTGCTGGGAAGGACGCCGAGCCCTGAGTAGGGGGCGGAGCTTGGCTGATCAAGGGGCCCATAAAAGCGGCCGCCCAGCCAGGCAGCGGTACAGCTGCAGCAAACAGGGGAGTTTGAGAGGGAGTTCCCATTGGAGGGGAAGGTACCTGTATTTGCATCTGTCCTTGTTGTTCTTGTGTGTTTGTTTGTAGGGGCCGGCCGGGGCTGGGAGCTGGGAAGGACGCCGAGCCCTGAGTAGGGGGCGGAGCTTGGCTGATCAAGGGGTCCATAAAAGCGGTCGCCCAGCCAGTCAGCGGTACAGCTGCGACGAGCAGCGGCAGCAAACAGGGGAGGTTGAGAGGGAGTTCCCATTGGAGGGGAAGGTACCTGTATTTGCATCTGTCCTTGTTGTTCTTGTGTGTTTGTTTGTAGGGGCCGGCAGTGGCTGCGTGCTGGGAAGGACGCCGAGCCCTGAGTAGGGGGCGGAGCTTGGCTGATGAAGGGTCCCATAAAAGCGGCCGCCCAGCCAGGCAGCGGTACAGATGCGACGAGCAGCGGCAGCAAACAGGGTAGTTTGAGAGGGAGTTCCCATTGGAGGGGAAGGTAACTGTATTTGCATCTGTCCTTGTTGTTCTTGTGTGTTTGTTTGTAGGGGCCGGCAGGGGCTGGGTGCTGGGAAGGACGCCGAGCCCTGAGTAGGGGGCGGAGCTTGGCTGATCAAGGGGCCCATAAAAGCGGCCGCCCAGCCAGGCAGCGGTACAGCTGCAGCAAACAGGGGAGTTTGAGAGGGAGTTCCCATTGGAGGGGAAGGTACCTGTATTTGCATCTGTCCTTGTTGTTCTTGTGTGTTTGTTTGTAGGGGCCGGCCGGGGCTGGGAGCTGGGAAGGACGCCGAGCCCTGAGTAGGGGGCGGAGCTTGGCTGATCAACGGGTCCATAAAAGCGGCCGCCCAGCCAGGCAGCGGTACAGCTGCGACGAGCAGGGGCAGCAAACAGGGGAGTTTGAGAGGGAGTTCCCATTGGAGGGGAAGGTACCTGTATTTGCATCTGTCCTTGTTGTTCTTGTGTGTTTGTTTGTAGGGGCCGGCAGTGGCTGCGTGCTGGAAGGACGCCGAGCCCTGAGTAGGGGGCGGAGCTTGGCTGATCAAGGGTCCCATAAAAGCGGCCGCCCAGCCAGGCAGCGGTACAGCTGCGACGAGCAGCGGCAGCAAACAGGGGAGTTTTAGAGGGAGTTCCCATTGGAGGGGAAGGTAACTGTATTTGCATCTGTCCTTGTTGTTCTTGTGTGTTTGTTTGTAGGGGCCGGCAGGGGCTGGGTGCTGGGAAGGACGCCGAGCCCTGAGTAGGGGGCGGAGCTTGGCTGATCAAGGGGCCCATAAAAGCGGCCGCCCAGCCAGGCAGCGGTAGAGCTGCGACGAGCAGCTGCAGCAAACAGGGGAGTTTGAGAGGGAGTTCCCATTGGAGGGGAAGGTCCCTGTATTTGCGTCTGTCCTTGTTCTTCTTGTGTGTTTGTTTGTAGGGGCCGGCAGGGGCTGGGTGCTGCTAAGGAGGCCGAGCCCTGAGTAGGGGGCGGAGCTTGGCTGATCAAGGGGCCCATAAAAGCGGCCGCCCAGCCAGGCAGCGGTAGAGCTGCGACGAGCAGCGGCAGCAAACAGGGGAGTTTGAGAGGGAGTTCCCATTGGAGGGGAAGGTACCTGTATTTGCATCTGTCCTTGTTGTTCTTGTGTGTTTGTTTGTAGGGGCCGGCAGGGGCTGGGTGCTGGGAAGGACGCCGAGCCCTGAGTAGGGGGCGGAGCTCGCCTGATCAAGGGGCCCATAAAAGCGGCCACCCAGCCAGTCAGCGGTACAGCTGCGACGAGCAGCGGCAGTAAACAGGGGAGTTTGAGAGGGAGTTCCCATTGGAGGGGAAGGTCCCTGTATTTGCATCTGTCCTTGTTGTTCTTGTGTGTTTGTTTGTAGGGGCCGGCAGGGGCTGGGTGCTGGGAAGGACGCCGAGCCCTGAGTAGGGGGCGGAGCTTGGCTGATCAAGGGGCCCATAAAAGCGGCCGCCCAGCCAGGCAGCGGTACAGCTGCGACAAACAGGGCTGCTAACAGGGGAGTTTGAGAGGGAGTTCCCATTGGAGGGGAAGGTCCCTGTATTTGCATCTGTCCTTGTTGTTCTTGTGTGTTTGTTTGTAGGGGCCGGCAGGGGCTGGGTGCTGGGAAGGACGCCGAGCCCTGAGTAGGGGGCGGAGCTTGGCTGATCAAGGGGCCCATAAAAGCGGCCGCCCAGCCAGGCAGCAAACAGGGCGGCTAACAGGGGAGTTTGAGAGGGAGTTCCCATTGGAGGGGAAGGTACCTGTATTTGCATCTGTCCTTGTTGTTCTTGTGTGTTTGTTTGTAGGGGCCGGCAGGGGCTGGGTGCTGCTAAGGAGGCCGAGCCCTGAGTAGGGGGCGGAGCTTGGCTGATCAAGGGGCCCATAAAAGCGGCCGCCCAGCCAGGCAGCGGTAGAGCTGCGACGAGCAGCGGCAGCAAACAGGGGAGTTTGAGAGGGAGTTCCCATTGGAGGGGAAGGTACCTGTATTTGCATCTGTCCTTGTTGTTCTTGTGTGTTTGTTTGTAGGGGCCGGCAGGGGCTGGGTGCTGGGAAGGACGCCGAGCCCTGAGTAGGGGGCGGAGCTTGGCTGATCAAGGGGCCCATAAAAGCGGCCACCCAGCCAGTCAGCGGTACAGCTGCGACGAGCAGCGGCAGTAAACAGGGGACTTTGAGAGGGAGTTCCCATTGGAGGGGAAGGTCCCTGTATTTGCATCTGTCCTTGTTGTTCTTGTGTGTTTGTTTGTAGGGGCCGGCAGGGGCTGGGTGCTGGGAAGGACGCCGAGCCCTGAGTAGGGGGCGGAGGTTGGCTGATCAAGGGGCCCATAAAAGCGGCCGCCCAGCCAGGCAGCGGTACAGCAGCGACGAGCAGCGGCAGCAAACAGCGGAGTTTGAGAGGGAGTTCCCATTGGAGGGGAAGGTTACCTGTATTTGCATCTGTCCTTGTTGTTCTTGTGTGTTTGTTTGTAGGGGCCGGCAGGGGCTCGGTGCTGGGAAGGATGCCGAGCCCTGAGTAGGGGGCGGAGCTTGGCTGATCAAGGGGCCCATAAAAGCGGCCGCCCAGCCAGGCAGCGGTACAGCTGCAGCAAACAGGGGAGTTTGAGAGGGAGTTCCCATTGGAGGGGAAGGTACCTGTATTTGCATCTGTCCTTGTTGTTCTTGTGTGTTTGTAGGGGCCGGCCGGGGCTGGGAGCTGGGAAGGACGCCGAGCCCTGAGTAGGGGGCGGAGCTTGGCTGATCAACGGGTCCATAAAAGCGGCCGCCCAGCCAGGCAGCGGTACAGCTGCGACGAGCAGGGGCAGCAAACAGGGGAGTTTGAGAGGGAGTTCCCATTGGAGGGGAAGGTACCTGTATTTGCATCTGTCCTTGTTGTTCTTGTGTGTTTGTTTGTAGGGGCCGGCAGGGGCTGGGTGCTGGGAAGGACGCCGAGCCCTGAGTAGGGGGCGGAGCTTGGCTGATCAAGGGGCCCATAAAAGCGGCCGCCCAGCGAGGCAGCGGTAGAGCTGCGACGAGCAGCTGCAGCAAACAGGGGAGTTTGAGAGGGAGTTCCCATTGGAGGGGAATGTCCCTGTATTTGCATCTGTCCTTGTTGTTCTTGTGTGTTTGTTTGTAGGGGCCGGCAGGGGCTGGGTGCTGGGAAGGACGCCGAGCCCTGAGTAGGGGGCGGAGCTTGGCTGATCAAGGGGCCCATAAAAGCGGCCGCCCAGCCAGGCAGCGGTAGAGCTGCGACGAGCAGCGGCAGCAAACAGGGGAGTTTGAGAGGGAGTTCCCATTGGAGGGGAAGGTACCTGTATTTGCATCTGTCCTTGTTGTTCTTGTGTGTTTGTTTGTAGGGGCCGGCAGGGGCTGGGTGCTGGGAAGGACGCCGAGCCCTGAGTAGGGGGCGGAGCTTGGCTGATCAAGGGGCCCATAAAAGCGGCCACCCAGCCAGTCAGCGGTACAGCTGCGACGAGCAGCGGCAGTAAACAGGGGAGTTTGAGAGGGAGTTCCCATTGGAGGGGAAGGTCCCTGTATTTGCATCTGTCCTTGTTGTTCTTGTGTGTTTGTTTGTAGGGGCCGGCAGGGGCTGGGTGCTGGGAAGGACGCCGAGCCCTGAGTAGGGGGCGGAGCTTGGCTGATCAAGGGGCCCATAAAAGCGGCCGCCCAGCCAGGCAGCGGTACAGCTGCGACAAACAGGGGTTCTAAAAGGGGAGTTTGAGAGGGAGTTCCCATTGGAGGGGAAGGTCCCTGTATTTGCATCTGTCCTTGTTGTTCTTGTGTGTTTGTTTGTAGGGGCCGGCAGGGGCTGGGTGCTGGGAAGGACACCGAGCCCTGAGAAGGGGGCGGAGCTTGGCTGATCAAGGGGCCCATAAAAGCGGCCGCCCAGCCAGGCAGCGGTACAGCTGCGACAAACAGGGCTGCTAACAGGGGAGTTTGAGAGGGAGTTCCCATTGGAGGGGAAGGTCCCTGTATTTGCATCTGTCCTTGTTGTTCTTGTGTGTTTGTTTGTAGGGGCCGGCAGGGGCTGGGTGCTGCTAAGGAGGCCGAGCCCTGAGTAGGGGGCGGAGCTTGGCTGATCAAGGGGCCCATAAAAGCGGCCGCCCAGCCAGGCAGCGGTAGAGCTGCGACGAGCAGCGGCAGCAAACAGGGGAGTTTGAGAGGGAGTTCCCATTGGAGGGGAAGGTACCTGTATTTACATCTGTCCTTGTTGTTCTTGTGTGTTTGTTTGTAGGGGCCGGCAGGGGCTGGGTGCTGGGAAGGACGCCGAGCCCTGAGTAGGGGGCGGAGCTTGGCTGATCAAGGGGCCCATAAAAGCGGCCACCCAGCCAGTCAGCGGTACAGCTGCGACGAGCAGCGGCAGTAAACAGGGGAGTTTGAGAGGGAGTTCCCATTGGAGGGGAAGGTCCCTGTATTTGCATCTGTCCTTGTTGTTCTTGTGTGTTTGTTTGTAGGGGCCGGCAGGGGCTGGGTGCTGGGAAGGACGCCGAGCCCTGAGTAGGGGGCGGAGCTTGGCTGATCAAGGGGCCCATAAAAGCGGCCGCCCAGCCAGGCAGCGGTACAGCTGCGACAAACAGGGGTTCTAAAAGGGGAGTTTGAGAGGGAGTTCCCATTGGAGGGGAAGGTCCCTGTATTTGCATCTGTCCTTGTTGTTCTTGTGTGTTTGTTTGTAGGGGCCGGCAGGGGCTGGGTGCTGGGAAGGACGCCGAGCCCTGAGAAGGGGGCGGAGCTTGGCTGATCAAGGGGCCCATAAAAGCGGCCGCCCAGCCAGGCAGCGGTACAGCTGCGACAAACAGGGCTGCTAACAGGGGAGTTTGAGAGGGAGTTCCCATTGGAGGGGAAGGTCCCTGTATTTCCATCTGTCCTTGTTGTTCTTGTGTGTTTTTTTGTACGGGCCGGCAGGGGCTGGGTGCTGGGAAGGAGGCCGAGCCCTGAGTAGGGGACGGAGCTTTGCTGATCAAGGGGTCCATAAAAGCGGCCGCCCAGCCAGGCAGCGGTACAGCTGCGACGAGCAGCGGCAGCAAACAGGGGAGTTTGAGAGGGAGTTCCCATTGGAGGGGAAGGTACCTGTATTTGCATCTGTCCTTGTTGTTCTTGTGTGTTTGTTTGTAGGGGCCGGCAGGGGCTGGGTGCTGCTAAGGACGCCGAGCCCTGAGTAGGGGGCGGAGCTTGGCTGATCAAGGGTCCCATAAAAGCGGCCGCC
The DNA here is from genome assembly GCF_011386835.1 of Chrysemys picta bellii. Lineage (NCBI taxonomy): Eukaryota > Metazoa > Chordata > Testudines > Emydidae > Chrysemys > Chrysemys picta. Next base: position 76,296 of record NW_027052717.1, read on the forward strand.
CAGCCAGGCAGCGGTACAGCTGCGACGAGCAGCGGCAGCAAACAGGGGAGTTTGAGAGGGAGTTCCCATTGGAGGGGAAGGTACCTGTATTTGCATCTGTCCTTGTTGTTCTTGTGTGTTTGTTTGTAGGGGCCGGCAGGGGCTGGGTGCTGGGAAGGACGCCGAGCCCTGAGTAGGGGGCGGAGCTTGGCTGATCAAGGGGCCCATAAAAGCGGCCGCCCAGCGAGGCAGCGGTAGAGCTGCGACGAGCAGCTGCAGCAAACAGGGGAGTTTGAGAGGGAGTTCCCATTGGAGGGGAAGGTCCCTGTATTTGCATCTGTCCTTGTTGTTCTTGTGTGTTTGTTTGTAGGGGCCGGCAGGGGCTGGGTGCTGCTAAGGAGGCCGAGCCCTGAGTAGGGGGCGGAGCTTGGCTGATCAAGGGGCCCATAAAAGCGGCCGCCCAGCCAGGCAGCGGTAGAGCTGCGACGAGCAGCGGCAGCAAACAGGGGAGTTTGAGAGGGAGTTCCCATTGGAGGGGAAGGTACCTGTATTTGCATCTGTCCTTGTTGTTCTTGTGTGTTTGTTTGTAGGGGCCGGCAGGGGCTGGGTGCTGGGAAGGACGCCGAGCCCTGAGTAGGGGGCGGAGCTTGGCTGATCAAGGGGCCCATAAAAGCGGCCACCCAGCCAGTCAGCGGTACAGCTGCGACGAGCAGCGGCAGTAAACAGGGGAGTTTGAGAGGGAGTTCCCATTGGAGGGGAAGGTCCCTGTATTTGCATCTGTCCTTGTTGTTCTTGTGTGTTTGTTTGTAGGGGCCGGCAGGGGCTGGGTGCTGGGAAGGACGCCGAGCCCTGAGTAGGGGGCGGAGCTTGGCTGATCAAGGGGCCCATAAAAGCGGCCGCCCAGCCAGGCAGCGGTACAGCTGCGACAAACAGGGGTTCTAAAAGGGGAGTTTGAGAGGGAGTTCCCATTGGAGGGGAAGGTCCCTGTATTTGCATCTGTCCTTGTTGTTCTTGTGTGTTTGTTTGTAGGGGCCGGCAGGGGCTGGGTGCTGGGAAGGACACCGAGCCCTGAGAAGGGGGCGGAGCTTGGCTGATCAAGGGGCCCATAAAAGCGGCCGCCCAGCCAGGCAGCGGTACAGCTGCGACAAACAGGGCTGCTAACAGGGGAGTTTGAGAGGGAGTTCCCATTGGAGGGGAAGGTCCCTGTATTTGCATCTGTCCTTGTTGTTCTTGTGTGTTTGTTTGTAGGGGCCGGCAGGGGCTGGGTGCTGCTAAGGAGGCCGAGCCCTGAGTAGGGGGCGGAGCTTGGCTGATCAAGGGGCCCATAAAAGCGGCCGCCCAGCCAGGCAGCGGTAGAGCTGCGACGAGCAGCGGCAGCAAACAGGGGAGTTTGAGAGGGAGTTCCCATTGGAGGGGAAGGTACCTGTATTTACATCTGTCCTTGTTGTTCTTGTGTGTTTGTTTGTAGGGGCCGGCAGGGGCTGGGTGCTGGGAAGGACGCCGAGCCCTGAGTAGGGGGCGGAGCTTGGCTGATCAAGGGGCCCATAAAAGCGGCCACCCAGCCAGTCAGCGGTACAGCTGCGACGAGCAGCGGCAGTAAACAGGGGAGTTTGAGAGGGAGTTCCCATTGGAGGGGAAGGTCCCTGTATTTGCATCTGTCCTTGTCGTTCTTGTGTGTTTGTTTGTAGGGGCCGGCAGGGGCTGGGTGCTGGGAAGGACGCCGAGCCCTGAGTAGGGGGCGGAGCTTGGCTGATCAAGGGGCCCATAAAAGCGGCCGCCCAGCCAGGCAGCGGTACAGCTGCGACAAACAGGGGTTCTAAAAGGGGAGTTTGAGAGGGAGTTCCCATTGGAGGGGAAGGTCCCTGTATTTGCATCTGTCCTTGTTGTTCTTGTGTGTTTGTTTGTAGGGGCCGGCAGGGGCTGGGTGCTGGGAAGGACGCCGAGCCCTGAGAAGGGGGCGGAGCTTGGCTGATCAAGGGGCCCATAAAAGCGGCCGCCCAGCCAGGCAGCGGTACAGCTGCGACAAACAGGGCTGCTAACAGGGGAGTTTGAGAGGGAGTTCCCATTGGAGGGGAAGGTCCCTGTATTTCCATCTGTCCTTGTTGTTCTTGTGTGTTTTTTTGTACGGGCCGGCAGGGGCTGGGTGCTGGGAAGGAGGCCGAGCCCTGAGTAGGGGACGGAGCTTTGCTGATCAAGGGGTCCATAAAAGCGGCCGCCCAGCCAGGCAGCGGTACAGCTGCGACGAGCAGCGGCAGCAAACAGGGGAGTTTGAGAGGGAGTTCCCATTGGAGGGGAAGGTACCTGTATTTGCATCTGTCCTTGTTGTTCTTGTGTGTTTGTTTGTAGGGGCCGGCAGGGGCTGGGTGCTGCTAAGGAGGCCGAGCCCTGAGTAGGGGGCGGAGCTTGGCTGATCAAGGGGCTCATAAAATCGGCCGCCCAGCCAGGCAGCGGTAGAGCTGCGACGAGCAGCGGCAGCAAACAGGGGAGTTTGAGAGGGAGTTCCCATTGGAGGGGAAGGTACCTGTATTTGCATCTGTCCTTGTTGTTCTTGTGTGTTTGTTTGTAGGGGCCGGCAGGGGCTGGGTGCTGGGAAGGACGCCGAGCCCTGAGTAGGGGCCGGAGCTTGGCTGATCAAGGAGCCCATAAAAGCGGCCACCCAGCCAGTCAGCGGTACAGCTGCGACGAGCAGCGGCAGTAAACAGGGGAGTTTGAGAGGGAGTTCCCATTGGAGGGGAAGGTCCCTGTATTTGCATCTGTCCTTGTTGTTCTTGTGTGTTTGTTTGTAGGGGCCGGCAGGGGCTGGGTGCTGGGAAGGACGCCGAGCCCTGAGTAGGGGGCGGAGCTTGGCTGATCAAGGGGCCCATAAAAGCGGCCGCCCAGCCAGGCAGCGGTACAGCTGCGACAAACAGGGCTGCTAACAGGGGAGTTTGAGAGGGAGTTCCCATTGGAGGGGAATGTCCCTGTATTTGCATCTGTCCTTGTTGTTCTTGTGTGTTTGTTTGTAGGGGCCGGCAGGGGCTGGGTGCTGGGAAGGACGCCGAGCCCTGAGTAGGGGGCGGAGCTTGGCTGATCAAGGGGCCCATAAAAGCGGCCGCCCAGCCAGGCAGCGGTACTGCTGCGATAAACAGGGCTGCTAACAGGGGAGTTTGAGAGGGAGTTCCCATTGGAGGGGAAGGTCCCTGTATTTCCATCTGTCCTTGTTGTTCTTGTGTGTTTGTTTGTAGGGGCCGGCAGGGGCTGGGTGCTGGGAAGGACGCCGAGCCCTGAGTAGGGGGCGGAGCTTGGCTGATCAAGGGGCCCATAAAAGCGGCCGCCCAGCCAGGCAGCAAACAGGGCGGCTAACAGGGGAGTTTGAGAGAGAGTTCCCATTGGAGGGGAAGGTACCTGTATTTGCATCTGTCCTTGTTGTTCTTGTGTGTTTGTTTGTAGGGGCCGGCAGGGGCTGGGTGCTGGGAAGGACGCGGAGCCCTGAGTAGGGGGCGGAGCTTGGCTGATCAAGGGGCCCATAAAAGCGGCCGCCCAGCCAGGCAGCGGTACAGCTGCGAGCAGCGGCAGAAAACAGGGGAGTTTGAGAGGGAGTTCCCATTGGAGGGGAAGGTACCTGTATTTGCATCTGTCCTTGTTGTTCTTGTGTGTTTGTTTGTAGGGGCCGGTCGGGGCTGGGTGCTGGGAAGGACGCTGAGCCCTGAGTAGGGGGCGGAGCTTGGCTGATCAAGGGGTCCATAAAAGCGGCCGCCCAGCCAGGCAGCGGTAGAGCTGCGTCGAGCAGCGGCAGCAAACAGGGGAGTTTGAGAGGGAGTTCCCATTGGAGAGGAAGGTACCTGTATTTGCATCTGTCCTTGTTGTTCTTGTGTGTTTGTTTGTAGGGGCCGGCAGGGGCTGGGTGCTGGGAAGGACGCCGAGCCCTGAGTAGGGGGCGGAGCTTGGCTGATCAAGGGGCCCATAAAAGCGGCCGCCCAGCCAGGCAGCGGTACAGCTGCGACAAACAGGGGTTCTAAAAGGGGAGTTTGAGAGGGAGTTCCCATTGGAGGGGAAGGTCCCTGTATTTGCATCTGTCCTTGTTGTTCTTGTGTGTTTGTTTGTAGGGGCTGGCAGGGGCTGGGTGCTGGGAAGGACGCCGAGCCCTGAGAAGGGGGCGGAGCTTGGCTGATCAAGGGGCCCATAAAAGCGGCCGCCCAGCCAGGCAGCGGTACAGCTGCGACAAACAGGGCTGCTAACAGGGGAGTTTGAGAGGGAGTTCCCATTGGAGGGGAAGGTCCCTGTATTTCCATCTGTCCTTGTTGTTCTTGTGTGTTTTTTTGTACAGGCCGGCAGGGGCTGGGTGCTGGGAAGGAGGCCGAGCCCTGAGTAGGGGACGGAGCTTTGCTGATCAAGGGGTCCATAAAAGCGGCTGCCCAGCCAGGCAGCGGTACAGCTGCGACGAGCAGCGGCAGCAAACAGGGGAGTTTGAGAGGGATTTCCCATTGGAGGGGAAGGTACCTGTATTTGCATCTGTCCTTGTTGTTCTTGTGTGTTTGTTTGTAGGGGCCGGCAGGGGCTGGGTGCTGCTAAGGAGGCCGAGCCCTGAGTAGGGGGCGGAGCTTGGCTGATCAAGGGGCTCATAAAAGCGGCCGCCCAGCCAGGCAGCGGTAGAGCTGCGACGAGCAGCGGCAGCAAACAGGGGAGTTTGAGAGGGAGTTCCCATTGGAGGGGAAGGTACCTGTATTTGCATCTGTCCTTGTTGTTCTTGTGTGTTTGTTTGTAGGGGCCGGCAGGGGCTGGGTGCTGGGAAGGACGCCGAGCCCTGAGTAGGGGGCGGAGCTTGGCTGATCAAGGGGCCCATAAAAGCGGCCACCCAGCCAGTCAGCGGTACAGCTGCGACGAGCAGCGGCAGTAAACAGGGGAGTTTGAGAGGGAGTTCCCATTGGAGGGGAAGGTCCCTGTATTTGCATCTGTCCTTGTTGTTCTTGTGTGTTTGTTTGTAGGGGCCGGCAGGGGCTGGGTGCTGGGAAGGACGCCGAGCCCTGAGTAGGGGGCGGAGCTTGGCTGATCAAGGGGCCCATAAAAGCGGCCGCCCAGCCAGGCAGCGGTACAGCTGCGACAAACAGGGCTGCTAACAGGGGAGTTTGAGAGGGAGTTCCCATTGGAGGGGAAGGTCCCTGTATTTCCATCTGTCCTTGTTGTTCTTGTGTGTTTTTTTATACGGGCCGGCAGGGGCTGGGTGCTGGGAAGGAGGCCGAGCCCTGAGTAGGGGACGGAGCTTGGCTGATCAAGGGGCCCATAAAAGCGGCCACCCAGCCAGTCAGCGGTACAGCTGCGACGAGCAGCGGCAGCAAACAGGGGAGTTTGAGAGGGAGTTCCCATTGGAGGGGAAGGTACCTGTATTTGCATCTGTCCTTGTTGTTCTTGTGTGTTTGTTTGTAGGGGCCGGCAGGGGCTGGGTGCTGGGAAGGACGCCGAGCCCTGAGTAGGGGGCGGAGCTTGGCTGATCAAGGGGCCCATAAAAGCGGCCGCCCAGCCAGGCAGCAAACAGGGCGGCTAACAGGGGAGTTTGAGAGAGAGTTCCCATTGGAGGGGAAGGTACCTGTATTTGCATCTGTCCTTGTTGTTCTTGTGTGTTTGTTTGTAGGGGCCGGCAGGGGCTGGGTGCTGGGAAGGACGCGGAGCCCTGAGTAGGGGGCGGAGCTTGGCTGATCAAGGGGCCCATAAAAGCGGCCGCCCAGCCAGGCAGCGGTACAGCTGCGAGCAGCGGCAGCAAACAGGGGAGTTTGAGAGGGAGTTCCCATTGGAGGGGAAGGTACCTGTATTTGCATCTGTCCTTGTTGTTCTTGTGTGTTTGTTTGTAGGGGCCGGTCGGGGCTGGGTGCTGGGAAGGACGCCGAGCCCTCAGTAGGGGGCGGAGCTTGGCTGATCAAGGGGTACATAAAAGCGGCCGCCCAGCCAGGCAGCGGTAGAGCTGCGTCGAGCAGCGGCAGCAAACAGGGGAGTTTGAGAGGGAGTTCCCATTGGAGAGGAAGGTACCTGTATTTGCATCTGTCCTTGTTGTTCTTGTGTGTTTGTTTGTAGGGGCCGGCAGGGGCTGGGTGCTGGGAAGGACGCCGAGCCCTGAGTAGGGGGCGGAGCTTGGCTGATCAAGGGGCCCATAAAAGCGGCCACCCAGCCAGTCAGCGGTACAGCTGCGACGAGCAGCGGCAGTAAACAGGGGAGTTTGAGAGGGAGTTCCCATTGGAGGGGAAGGTCCCTGTATTTGCATCTGTCCTTGTTGTTCTTGTGTGTTTGTTTGTAGGGGCCGGCAGGGGCTGGGTGCTGGGAAGGACGCCGAGCCCTGAGTAGGGGGCGGAGCTTGGCTGATCAAGGGGCCCATAAAAGCGGCCGCCCAGCCAGGCAGCGGTACAGCTGCGACGAGCAGCGGCAGCAAACAGCGGAGTTTGAGAGGGAGTTCCCATTGGAGGGGAAGGTTACCTGTATTTACATCTGTCCTTGTTGTTCTTGTGTGTTTGTTTGTAGGGGCCGGCAGGGGCTGGGTGCTGGGAGGGACGCCGAGCCCTGAGTAGGGGGCGGAGCTTGGCTGATCAAGGGGCCCATAAAAGCTGCCGCCCAGCCAGGCAGCGGTACAGCTGCAGCAAACAGGGGAGTTTGAGAGGGAGTTGCCATTGGAGGGGAAGGTACCTGTATTTGCATCTGTCCTTGTTGTTCTTGTGTGTTTGTTTGTAGGGGCCGGCAGGGGCTGGGTGCTGGGAAGGACGCCGAGCCCTGAGTAGGGGGCGGAGCTTGGCTGATCAAGGGGCCCATAAAAGCGGCCACCCAGCCAGTCAGCGGTACAGCTGCGACGAGCAGCGGCAGTAAACAGGGGAGTTTGAGAGGGAGTTCCCATTGGAGGGAAGGTCCCTGTATTTGCATCTGTCCTTGTTGTTCTTGTGTGTTTGTTTGTAGGGGCCGGCAGGGGCTGGGTGCTGGGAAGGACGCCGAGCCCTGAGTAGGGGGCGGAGCTTGGCTGATCAAGGGGCCCATAAAAGCGGCCGCCCAGCCAGGCAGCGGTACAGCTGCGACGAGCAGCGGCAGCAAACAGCGGAGTTTGAGAGGGAGTTCCCATTGGAGGGGAAGGTTACCTGTATTTACATCTGTCCTTGTTGTTCTTGTGTGTTTGTTTGTAGGGGCCGGCAGGGGCTGGGTGCTGGGAAGGACGCCGAGCCCTGAGTAGGGGGCGGAGCTTGGCTGATCAAGGGGCCCATAAAAGCTGCCGCCCAGCCAGGCAGCGGTACAGCTGCAGCAAACAGGGGAGTTTGAGAGGGAGTTGCCATTGGAGGGGAAGGTACCTGTATTTGCATCTGTCCTTGTTGTTCTTGTGTGTTTGTTTGTAGGGGCCGGCCGGGGCTGGGAGCTGGGAAGGACGCCGAGCCCTGAGTAGGGGGCGGAGCTTGGCTGATCAAGGCGTCCATAAAAGCGGCCGCCCAGCCAGTCAGCGGTACAGCTGCGACGAGCAGCGGCAGCAAACAGGGGAGTTTGAGAGGGAGTTCCCATTGGAGGGGAAGGTAACTGTATTTGCATCTGTCCTTGTTGTTCTTGTGTGTTTGTTTGTAGGGGCCGGCAGGGGCTGGGTGCTGGGAAGGACGCCGAGCCCTGAGTAGGGGGCGGAGCTTGGCTGATCAAGGGGCCCATAAAAGCGGCCGCCCAGCCAGGCAGCGGTACAGCTGCGACGAGCAGCGGCAGCAAACAGCGGAGTTTGAGAGGGAGTTCCCATTGGAGGGGAAGGTTACCTGTATTTACATCTGTCCTTGTTGTTCTTGTGTGTTTGTTTGTAGGGGCCGGCAGGGGCTGGGTGCTGGGAAGGACGCCGAGCCCTGAGTAGGGGGCGGAGCTTGGCTGATCAAGGGGCCCATAAAAGCTGCCGCCCAGCCAGGCAGCGGTACAGCTGCAGCAAACAGGGGAGTTTGAGAGGGAGTTGCCATTGGAGGGGAAGGTACCTGTATTTGCATCTGTCCTTGTTGTTCTTGTGTGTTTGTTTGTAGGGGCCGGCCGGGGCTGGGAGCTGGGAAGGACGCCGAGCCCTGAGTAGGGGGCGGAGCTTGGCTGATCAAGGCGTCCATAAAAGCGGCCGCCCAGCCAGTCAGCGGTACAGCTGCGACGAGCAGCGGCAGCAAACAGGGGAGTTTGAGAGGGAGTTCCCATTGGAGGGGAAGGTAACTGTATTTGCATCTGTCCTTGTTGTTCTTGTGTGTTTGTTTGTAGGGGCCGGCAGGGGCTGGGTGCTGGGAAGGACGCCGAGCCCTGAGTAGGGGGCGGAGCTTGGCTGATCAAGGGGCCCATAAAAGCGGCCGCCCAGCCAGGCAGCGGTAGAGCTGCGACGAGCAGCGGCAGCAAACAGGGGAGTTTGAGAGGGAGTTCCCATTGGAGGGGAAGGTACCTGTATTTGCATCTGTCCTTTTTGTTCTTGTGTGTTTGTTTGTAGGGGGCGGCAGGGGCTGGGTGCTGCTAAGCAGGCCGAGCCCTGAGTAGGGGGCGGAGCTTGGCTGATCAAGGGGCCCATAAAAGCGGCCACCCAGCCAGTCAGAGGTACAGCTGCAACAAATAGGGCGGCTAACAGGGGAGTTTGAGAGGGAGTTCCCATTGGAGGGGAAGGTCCCTGTATTTGCATCTGTCCTTGTTGTTCTTGTGTGTTTGTTTGTAGGGGCCGGCAGGGGCTGGGTGCTGGGAAGGACGCCGAGCCCTGAGTAGGGGACGGAGCTTGGCTGATCAATGGGCCCATAAAAGCGGCCGCCCAGCCAGGCAGCGGTACAGCTGCGACAAACAGGGCGGCTAACAGGGGAGTTTGAGAGGGAGTTCCCATTGGAGGGGAAGGTCCCTGTATTTGCATCTGTCCTTGTTGTTCTTGTGTGTTTGTTTGTAGGGGCCGGCAGGGGCTGTGTGCTGGGAAGGACGCCGAGCCCTGAGTAGGGGGCGGAGCTTGGCTGATGAAGGGGCCCATAAAAGCGGCCGCCCAGCCAGGCAGCGGTACAGCTGCGACAAACAGGGCTGCTAACAGGGGAGTTTGAGAGGGAGTTCCCATTGGAGGGGAAGATACCTGTATTTGCATCTGTCCTTGTTGTTCTTGTGTGTTTGTTTGTAGGGGCCGGCAGGGGCTGGGTGCTGGGAAGGACGCCGAGCCCTGAGTAGGGGACGGAGCTTGGCTGATCAAGGGGCCCATAAAAGCGGCTGCCGAGCCAGGCAGCGGTACAGCTGCGACAAACAGGGCGGCTAACAGGGGAGTTTGAGAGGGAGTTCCCATTGGAGGGGAAGGTCCCTTTATTTGCATCTGTCCTTGTTGTTCTTGTGTGTTTGTTTATAGGGGCCGGCAGGGGCTGGGTGCTGGGAAGGACGCCGAGCCCTGAGTAGGGGGCGGAGCTTTGCTGATCAAGGGGCCCATAAAAGCAGCCGCCCAGCCAGGCAGCGGTACAGCTGCGACAAACAGGGCGGCTAACAGCGGAGTTTGAGAGGGAGTTCCCATTGGAGGGGAAGGTCCCTGTATTTGCATCTGTCCTTGTTGTTCTTGTGTGTTTGTTTGTAGGGGCCGGCAGGGGCTGGGTGCTGGGAAGGACGCCGAGCTCTGAGTAGGGGGCGGAGCTTGGCTGATCAAGGGGCCCATAAAAGCGGCCGCCCAGCCAGGCAGCAAACAGGGCGGCTAACAGGGGGGTTTGAGAGGGAGTTCCCATTGGAGGGGAAGGTACCTGTATTTGAATCTGTCCTTGTTGTTCTTGTGTGTTTGTTTGTAGGGGCCGGCAGGGGCTGGGTGCTGGGAAGGACGCGGAGCCCTGAGTAGGGGGCGGAGCTTGGCTGATCAAGGGGCCCATAAAAGCGGCCACCCAGCCAGGCAGCGGTACAGCTGCGAGCAGCGGCAGCAAACAGGGGAGTTTGAGAGGGAGTTCCCATTGGAGGGGAAGGTACCTGTATTTGCATCTGTACTTTTTGTTCTTGTGTGTTTGTTTGTAGGGGGCGGCAGGGGCTGGGTGCTGCTAAGCAGGCCGAGCCCTGAGTAGGGGGCGGAGCTTGGCTGATCAAGGGGCCCATAAAAGCGGCCACCCAGCCAGTCAGCGGTACAGCTGCGACAAATAGGGCGGCTAACAGGGGAGTTTGAGAGGGAGTTCCCATTGGAGGGGAAGGTCCCTGTATTTGCATCTGTCCTTGTTGTTCTTGTGTGTTTGTTTGTAGGGGCCGGCAGGGGCTGGGTGCTGGGAAGGACGCCAAGCCCTGAGTAGGGGACGGAGCTTGGCTGATGAAGGGGCCCATAAAAGCGGCCGCCCAGCCAGGCAGCGGTACAGCTGCGACAAACAGGGCGGCTAACAGGGGAGTTTGAGAGGGAGTTCCCATTGGAGGGGAAGGTCCCTGTATTTGCATCTGTCCTTGTTGTTCTTGTGTGTTTGTTTGTAGGGGCCGGCAGGGGCTGTGTGCTGGGAAGGACGCCGAGCCCTGAGTAGGGGGCGGAGCTTAGCTGATGAAGGGGCCCATAAAAGCGGCCGCCCAGCCAGGCAGCGGTTACAGCTGCGACAAACAGGGCTGCTAACAGGGGAGTTTGAGAGGGAGTTCCCATTGGAGGGGAAGGTACCTGTATTTGCATCTGTCCTTGTTGTTCTTGTGTGTTTGTTTGTAGGGGCCGGCAGGGGCTGGGTGCTGGGAAGGACGCCGAGCCCTGAGTAGGGGACGGAGCTTGGCTGATCAAGGGGCCCATAAAAGCGGCTGCCGAGCCAGGCAGCGGTACAGCTGCGACAAACAGGGCGGCTAACAGGGGAGTTTGAGAGGGAGTTCCCATTGGAGGGGAAGGTCCCTTTATTTGCATCTGTCCTTGTTGTTCTTGTGTGTTTGTTTATAGGGGCCGGCAGGGGCTGGGTGCTGGGAAGGACGCCGAGCCCTGAGTAGGGGGCGGAGCTTTGCTGATCAAGGGGCCCATAAAAGCAGCCGCCCAGCCAGGCAGCGGTACAGCTGCGACAAACAGGGCGGCTAACAGGGGAGTTTGAGAGGGAGTTCCCATTGGAGGGGAAGGTCCCTGTATTTGCATCTGTCCTTGTTGTTCTTGTGTGTTTGTTTGTAGGGGCCGGCAGGGGCTGGGTGCTGCTAAGGAGGCCGAGCCCTGAGTAGGGGGCGGAGCTTGGCTGATCAAGGGGCTCATAAAAGCGGCCGCCCAGCCAGGCAGCGGTAGAGCTGCGACGAGCAGCGGCAGCAAACAGAGGAGTTTGAGAGGGAGTTCCCATTGGAGGGGAAGGTACCTGTATTTGCATCTGTCCTTGTTGTTCTTGTGTGTTTGTTTGTAGGGGCCGGCAGGGGCTGGGTGCTGGGAAGGACGCCGAGCCCTGAGTAGGGGGCGGAGCTTGGCTGATCAAGGGGCCCATAAAAGCGGCCGCCCAGCCAGGCAGCGGTACAGCTGCAGCAAACAGGGGAGTTTGAGAGGGAGTTCCCATTGGAGGGGAAGGTACCTGTATTTGCATCTGTCCTTGTTGTTCTTGTGTGTTTGTTTGTAGGGGCCGGCCGGGGCAGGGAGCTGGGAAGGACGCCGAGCCCTGAGTAGGGGGCGGAGCTTGGCTGATCAAGGGGTCCATAAAAGCGTCCGCCCAGCCAGTCAGCGGTACAGCTGCGACGAGCAGCGGCAGCAAACAGGGGAGTTTGAGAGGGAGTTCCCATTGGAGGGGAAGGTACCTGTATTTGCATCTGTCCTTGTTGTTCTTCTGTGTTCGTTTGTAGGGGCCGGCAGTGGCTGCGTGCTGGGAAGGACGCCGAGCCCTGAGTAGGGGGCGGAGCTTGGCTGATCAAGGGGCCCATAAAAGCGGCCGCCCAGCCAGGCAGCGGTACAGCTGCGACGAGCAGCGGCAGCAAACAGGGTAGTTTGAGAGGGAGTTCCCATTGGAGGGGAAGGTAACTGTATTTGCATCTGTCCTTGTTGTTCTTGTGTGTTTGTTTGTAGGGGCCGGCAGGGGCTGGGTGCTGGGAAGGACGCCGAGCCCTGAGTAGGGGGCGGAGCTTGGCTGATCAAGGGGCCCATAAAAGCGGCCGCCCAGCCAGGCAGCGGTAGAGCTGCGACGAGCAGCGGCAGCAAACAGGGGAGTTTGAGAGGGAGTTCCCATTGGAGGGGAAGGTCCCTGTATTTGCATCTGTCCTTGTTGTTCTTGTGTGTTTGTTTGTAGGGGCCGGCAGGGGCTGGGTGCTGGGAAGGACGCCGAGCCCTGAGTAGGGGGCGGAGCTTGGCTGATCAAGGGGCCCATAAAAGCGGCCGCCCAGCCAGGGAGCGGTACAGCTGCGACGAGCAGCGGCAGGAAACAGGGGAGTTTGAGAGGGAGTTCCCATTGGAAGGGAAGGTACCTGTATTTGCCTCTGTCCTTGTT
>NW_027052717.1:89100-103008 GCF_011386835.1 Chrysemys picta bellii
AGAGGGAGTTCCCATTGGAGGGGAAGGTACCTGTATTTGCATCTGTCCTTGTTGTTCTTGTGTGTTTGTTTGTAGGGGCCGGCAGGGGCTGGGTGCTGGGAAGGACGCCGAGCCCTGAGCAGAGGGCGGAGCTTGGCTGATCAAGGGGCCCATAAAAGCGGCCGCCCAGCCAGGCAGCGGTACAGCTGCGGCAGCAAACAGGGCGGCTAACAGGGATGTTTGAGAGGGAGTTCCCATTGGAGGGGAAGGTGCCTGTATTTGCATCTGTCCTTGTTGTTCTTGTGTGTTTGTTTCTAGGGGCCGGCAGGGGCTGGGTGCTGGGAAGGACGCCGAGCCCTGAGTAGGGGGCGGAGCTTGGCTGATCGAGGGGCCCATAAAAGCGGCCGCCCAGCCAGGCAGCGGTACAGCTGCGGCAGCAAACTGGGCGGCTAACAGGGGAGTTTGAGAGGGAGTTCCCATTGGAGGGGAAGGTACCTGTATTTGCATCTGTCCTTGTTGTTCTTGTGTGTTTGTTTGTAGGGCCGGCAGGGGCTGTGTGCTGGGAAGGACGCCGAGCCCTGAGTAGGGGGCGGAGCTTGGCTGATCAAGGGGCCATAAAAACGGCCGCCCAGCCAGGCAGCGGTACAGCTGCGGCAGCAAACAGGGAGGCTAACAGGGGAGTTTGAGAGGGAGTTCCCATTGGAGGGGAAGGTACCTGTATTTGCATCTGTCCTTGTTGTTCTTGTGTGTTTGTTTGTAGGGCCGGCAGGGGCTGGGTGCTGGGAAGGACGCCGAGCCCTGAGTAGGGGGCGGAGCTTGGCTGATCAAGGGGCCCATAAAAGCGGCCGCCCAGCTGCAGCAAACAGGGCGGCTAACATGGGAGTTTGAGAGGGAGTTCCCATTGGAGGGGAAGGTACCTGTATTTGCATCTGTCCTTGTTGTTCTTGTGTGTTTGTTTGTAGGGGCCGGCAGGGGCTGGGGGCTGGGAAGGACGCCGAGCCCTGAGTAGGGGGCGGAGCTTGGCTGATCAAGGGGCCCATAAAAGCGGCCGCCCAGCGGCAGCAAACAGGGCGGCTAACATGGGAGTTTGAGAGGGAGTTCCCATTGGAGGGGAAGGTACCTGTATTTGCATCTGTCCTTGTTGTTCTTGTGTGTTTGTTTGTAGGGGCCGGCAAAGGCTGGGTGCTGGGAAGGACGCCGAGCCCTGAGTAGGGGGCGGAGCTTGGCTGATCAAGGGGCCCATAAAAGCGGCCGCCCGGCCAGGCAGCGGTACAGCTGCGACCAGCGGCATCAAACAGGGCGGCTAACAGGGGAGTTTGAGAGGGAGTTCCCATTGGATGGGAAGGTACCTGTATTTGCATCTGTCCATGTTGTTCTTGTGTGTTTGTTTGTAGGGGCCGGCAGGGGCTGGGTGCTGGAAAGGACGCCGAGCCCTGAGTAGGGGGCGGAGCTTGGCTGATCAAGGGGCCCATAAAAGCTGCCGCCCAGCCAGGCAGCGGTGAGCAGCGGCAGCAAACAGGGCGGCTAACAGGGGAGTTTGAGAGGGAGTTCCCATTGGAGGGGAAGATAATTGTATTTGCATCTGTCCTTGTTGTTCTTGTGTGTTTGTTTGTAGGGGCCGGCAGGGGCTGGGTGCTGGGAAGGACGCCGAGCCCTGAGTAGGGGGCGGAGCTTGGCTGATCAAGGGGCTCATAAAAGCGGCCGCCCAGCGGCAGCAAACAGGGCGGCTAACATGGGAGTTTGAGAGGGAGTTACCATTGGAGGGGAAGGTACCTGTATTTGCATCTGTCCTTGTTGTTCTTGTGTGTTTGTTTGTAGGGGCCGGCAGGGGCTGGGTGCTGGAAAGGACGCCGAGCCCTTAGTAGAGGGCGGAGCTTGGCTGATCGAGGGGCCCATAAAAGCGGCCGCCCAGCGGCAGCAAACAGGGCGGCTAACAGGGGAGTTTGAGAGGGAGTTCCCATTGGAGGGGAAGGTACCTGTATTTGCATCTGTCCTTGTTGTTCTTGTGTGTTTGTTTGTAGGGGCCGGCAGGGGCTGGGTGCTGGGAAGGACGCCGAGCCCTGAGTAGGGGGCGGAGCTTGGCTGATCAAGGGGCCCATAAAAGCGGCCGCCCAGCCAGGCAGCGGTGGGCAGCGGCAGCAAACAGGGCGGCTAACAGGGGAGTTTGAGAGGGAGTTCCCATAGGAGGGGATGGTACCTGTATTTGCATCTGTCCTTGTTGTTCTTGTGTGTTTGTTTGTAGAGGCCGGCAGGGGCTGGGTGCTGGGAAGGACGCCGAGCCCTGAGTAGGGGGCGGAGCTTGGCTGATCAAGGGGCCCATAAAAGCGGCCGCCCAGCCAGGCAGCGGTGAGCAGCGGCAGCAAACAGGGCGGCTAACAGGGGAGTTTGAGAGGGAGTTCCCAATGCAGGGGAAGGTACCTGTATTTGCATCTGTCCTTGTTCTTGTGTGTTTGTTTGTAGGGGCCGGCAGGGGCTGGGTGCTGGGAAGGACGCCGAGCCCTGAGTAGGGGGCGGAGCTTGGCTGATCAAGGGGCCCATAAAAGCGGCCGCCCAGCCAGGCAGCGGTGAGCAGCGGCAGCAAACAGGGCGGCTAACAGGGGAGTTTGAGAGGGAGTTCCCACTGGAGGGGAAGGTACCTGTATTTGCATCTGTCCTTGTTGTTCTTGTGTGTTTGTTTGTAGGGACCGGCAGGGGCTGGGTGCTGGGAAGGACGCCGAGCCCTGAGTAGGGGGCGGAGCTTGGCTGATCAAGGGGCCCATAAAAGCGGCCGCCCAGCCAGGCAGCGGTACAGCTGCGAGCAGCGGCAGCAAACAAACAGGGCGGCTAACAGGGGAGTTTGAGAGGGAGTTCCCATTGGAGGGGAAGGTCCCTGTATTTGCATCTGTCCTTGTTGTTCTTGTGTGTTTGTTTGTAGGGGCCGGCAGGGGCTGTGTGCTGGGAAGGACGCCGAGCCCTGAGTAGGGGGCGGAGCTTGGCTGATCAAGGGGCCCATAAAAGCGGCCGCCCAGCCAGGCAGCGGTACAGCTGCGAGCAGCGGCAGCAAACAGGGGAGTTTGAGAGGGAGTTCCCATTGGAGGGGAAGGTACCTGTATTTGCATCTGTCCTTGTTGTTCTTGTGTGTTTGTTTGTAGGGGCCGGCAGGGGCTGGATCCTGGAAAGGACGCCGAGCCCTGAGTAGGGGGCGGAGCTTGGCTGATCAAGGGGCCCATAAAAGCGGCCGCCCAGCCAGGCAGCGGTACAGCTGCGAGCAGCGGCAGCAAACAGGGGAGTTTGAGAGGGAGTTCCCATTGGAGGGGAAGGTCCCTGTATTTGCATCTTTCCTTGTTGTTCTTGTGTGTTTGTTTGTAGGGGCCGGCAGGGGCTGGGTGCTGGGAAGGACGCCGAGCCCTGAGTAGGCGGCGGAGCTTGGCTGATCAAGGGGCCCATAAAAGCGGCCGCCCAGCCAGGCAGCGGTACAGCTGCGAGCAGCGGCAGCAAACAGGGGAGTTTGAGAGGGAGTTCCCATTGGAAGGGAAGGTACCTGTATTTGCATCTGTCCTTGTTGTTCTTGTGTGTTTGTTTGTAGGGGCCGGCAGGGGCTGGGTGCTGGGAAGGACGCCGAGCCCTGAGTAGGGGGCGGAGCTTGGCTGATCAAGGGGCCCATAAAAGCGGCCGCCGAGCCAGGCAGCGGTACAGCTGCGAGCAGCGGCAGCAAACAGCGGAGTTTGAGAGGGAGTTCCCATTGGAGGGGGAGGTACCTGTATTTGCATCTGTCCTTGTTGTTCTTGTGTGTTTGTTTGTAGGGGCCGGCAGGGGCTGGGTGCTGGGAAGGACGCCGAGCCCTGAGTAGGGGGCGGAGCTTAGCTGATCAAGGGGCCCATAAAAGCGGCCGCCCAGCCAGGCAGCGGTACAGCTGCGAGCAGCGGCAGCAAACAGGGGAGTTTGAGAGGGAGTTCCCATTGGAGGGGAAGGTCCCTGTATTTGCATCTGTCCTTGTTGTTCTTGTGTGTTTGTTTGTAGGGGCCGGCAGGGGCTGTGTGCTGGGAAGGACGCCGAGCCCTGAGTAGGGGGCGGAGCTTGGCTGATCAAGGGGCCCATAAAAGCGGCCGCCGAGCCAGGCAGCGGTACAGCTGCGAGCAGCGGCAGGAAACAGCGGAGTTTGAGAGGGAGTTCCCATTGGAGGGGAAGGTACCTGTATTTGCATCTGTCCTTGTTGTTCTTGTGTGTTTGTTTGTAGGGGCCGGCAGGGGCTGGGTGCTGGGAAGGACACCGAGCCCTGAGTAGGGGGCGGAGCTTGGCTGATCAAGTCGCCCATAAAAGCGGCCGCCCAGCCAGGCAGCGGTACAGCTGCGAGCAGCGGCAGCAAACAGGGGAGTTTGAGAGGGAGTTCCCATTGGAGGGGAAGGTACCTGTATTTGCATCTGTCCTTGTTGTTCTTGTGTGTTTGTTTGTAGGGGCCGGCAGGGGCTGGATCCTGGAAAGGACGCCGAGCGCTGAGTAGGGGGCGGAGCTTGGCTGATTAAGGGGCCCATAAAAGCGGCCGCCGAGCCAGGCAGCGGTACAGCTGCGAGCAGCGGCAGCAAACAGCGGAGTTTGAGAGGGAGTTCCCATTGGAGGGGAAGGTACCTGTATTTGCATCTGTCCTTGTTGTTCTTGTGTGTTTGTTTGTAGGGGCCGGCAGGGGCTGGGTGCTGGGAAGGACGCCGAGCCCTGAGTAGGGGGCGGAGCTTGGCTGATCAAGGGGCCCATAAAAGCGGCCGCCCAGCCAGGCAGCGGTACAGCTGCGAGTAGCGGCAGCAAACAGGGGATTTTGAGAGGGAGTTCCCATTGGAGGGGAAGGTACCTGTATTTCCATCTGTCCTTGTTGTTCTTGTGTGTTTGTTTGTAGGGGCCGGCAGGGGCTGGGTGCTGGGAAGGACGCCCGAGCCCTAAGTAGTGGGCGGAGCTTGGCTGATCAAGGGGCCCATAAAAGCGGCCGCCCAGCCAGGCAGCGGTACAGCTGCGAGCAGCGGCAGCAAACAAACAGGGCGGCTAACAGGGGAGTTTGAGAGGGAGTTCCCATTGGAGGGGAAGGTCCCTGTATTTGCATCTGTCCTTGTTGTTCTTGTGTGTTTGTTTGTAGGGGCCGGCAGGGGCTGGGTGCTGGGAAGGACGCCGAGCCCTGACTAGGGGGCGGAGCTTGGCTGATCAAGGGGCCCATAAAAGCGGCCGCCGAGCCAGGCAGCGGTACAGCTGCGAGCAGCGGCAGCAAACAGCGGAGTTTGAGAGGGAGTTCCCATTGGAGGGGAAGGTCCCTGTATTTGCATCTGTCCTTGTTGTTCTTGTGTGTTTGTTTGTAGGGGCCGGCAGGGGCTGGGTGCTGGGAAGGACGCCGAGCCCTGAGTAGGGGGCGGAGCTTGGCTGATCAAGGGGCCCATAAAAGCGGCCGCCGAGCCAGGCAGCGGTACAGCTGCGAGCAGCTGCAGCAAACAGCGGAGTTTGAGAGGCAGTTCCCATTGGAGGGGAAGGTACCTGTATTTGCATCTGTCCTTGTTGTTCTTGTGTGTTTGTTTGTAGGGGCCGGCAGGGGCTGGGTGCTGGGAAGGACGCCGAGCCCTGAGTAGGGGGCGGAGCATGGCTGATCAAGGGGCCCATAAAAGCGGCCGCCCAGCCAGGCAGCGGTACAGCTGCGAGCAGCGGCAGCAAACAAACAGGGCGGCTAACAGGGGAGTTTGAGAGGGAGTTCCCATTGGATGGGAAGGTCCCTGTATTTGCATCTGTCCTTGTTGTTCTTGTGTGTTTGTTTGTAGGGGCCGGCAGGGGCTGGGTCCTGGGAAGGACGCCGAGCCCTGAGCAGGGGGCGGAGCTTGGCTGATCAAGGGGCCAATAAAAGCGGCCGCCCATCCAGGCAACGGTACAGCTGCGAGCAGCGGCAGCAAACAAAGAGGGCGGCTAACAGGGGAGTTTGAGAGGGAGTTCCCATTGGAGGGGAACGTACCTGTATTTGCATCTGTCCTTGTTGTTCTTGTGTGTTTGTTTGTAGGGGCCGGCAGGGGCTGGGTGCTGGGAAGAACGCCGAGCCCTGAGTAGGGGGCGGAGCTTGGCGGATCAAGGGGCCCATAAAAGCGGCCGCCCAGCCAGGCAGCGGTACAGCTGCGAGCAGCGGCAGCAAACAAACAGGGCGGCTAACAGGGGAGTTTGAGAGGGAGTTCCCATTGGAGGGGAAGGTACCTGTATTTGCATCTGACCTTGTTGTTCTTGTGTGTTTGTTTGTAGGGGCCGGCAGGGGCTGGGTGCTGGGAAGGACGCCGAGCCCTTGAGTAGGGGGCGGAGCTTGGCTGATCAAGGGGCCCATAAAAGCGGCCGCCCACCCAGGCAGCGGTACAGCTGCGAGCAGCGGCAGCAAACAAACAGGGCGGCTAACAGGGGAGTTTGAGAGGGAGTTCCCATTGGAGGGGAAGGTCCCTGTATTTGCATCTGTCCTTATTGTTCTTGTGTGTTTGTTTGTAGGGGCCGGCAGGGGCTGGGTGCTGGGAAGGACGCCGAGCCCTGAGTAGGGGGCGGAGCTTGGCTGATCAAGGGGCCCATAAAAGCGGCCGCCCAGCCAGGCAGCGGTACAGCTGCGAGCAGCGGCAGCAAACAGGGGAGTTTGAGAGGGAATTCCCATTGGAGGGGAAGGTACCTGTATTTGCATCTGTCCTTGTTGTTCTTGTGTGTTTGTTTGTAGGGGCCGGCAGGGGCTGGGTGCTGGGAAGGACACCGAGCCCTGAGTAGGGGGCGGGGCTTGGCTGATCAAGGGGCCCATAAAAGCGGCCGCCCAGCCAGGCAGCGGTACAGCTGCGAGCAGCGGCAGCAAACAGGGGAGTTTGAGAGGGAGTTCCAATTGGAGGAGAAGGTACCTGTATTTGCATCTGTCCTTGTTGTTCTTGCGTGTTTGTTTGTAGGGGCCGGCAGGGGCTGGGTTCTGGGAAGGACGCCGAGCCCTGAGTAGGGGGCGGGGCTTGGCTGATCAAGGGGCCCATAAAAGCGGCCGCCCTGCCAGGCAGCGGTACAGCTGCAAGCAGCGGCAGCAAACAGGGGAGTTTGAGAGGGAGTTCCCATTGGAGGGGAAGGTACCTGTATTTGCATCTGTCCTTGTTGTTCTTGCGTGTTTGTTTGTAGGGGCCGGCAGGGGCTGGGTGCTGGGAAGGACGCCGAGCCCTGAGTAGAGGGCGGGGCTTGGCTGATCAAGGGGCCCATAAAAGCGGCCGCCCAGCCAGGCAGCGGTACAGCTGCGAGCAGCGGCAGCAAACAGGGGAGTTTGAGAGGGAGTTCCCATTGGAGGGGAAGGTACCTGTATTTGCATCTGTCCTTGTTCTTGTGTGTTTGTTTGTAGGGGCCGGCAGGGGCTGGGTGCTGAGAAGGACGCCGAGCCCTGAGTAGGGGGCGGGGCTTGGCTGATCAAGGGGCCCATAAAAGCGGCCGCCCAGCCAGGCAGCGGTACAGCTGCGAGCAGCGGCAGCAAACAGGGGAGTTTGAGAGGGAGTTCCCATTGGAGGGGAAGGTACCTGTATTTGCATCTGTCCTTGTTGTTCTTGTGTGTTTGTTTGTAGGGGCCGGCAGGGGCTGGGTGCTGGGAAGGACGCCGAGCCCTGAGTAGGGGGCGGAGCTTGGCTGATCAAGGGGCCCATAAAAGCGGCCGAAAACAGGGCGGCTAACAGGGGAGTTTGAGAGGGAGTTCCCATTGGAGGAGAAGGTACCTGTATTTGCATCTGTCCTTGTTGTTCTTGTGTGTTTGTTTGTAGGGGCCGGCAGGGGCTGGGTGCTGGGAAGGACGCCGAGCCCTGAGTAGGGGGCGGAGCTTGGCTGATCAAAGGGCCCATAAAAGCGGCCGCAAACAGGGCGGCTAACAGGGGAGTTCCCATTGGAGGGGAAGGTACCTGTATTTGCATCTGTCCTTCTTGTTCTTGTGTGTTTGTTTGTAGGGGCCGGCGGGGGATGGGTTCTGGGAAGGATTCCGAGTCCTGAGTAGGGGGCGGGGCTTGGCTGATAAAGGGGCCCATAAAAGCGGCCGCCCAGCCGGGCAGCGGTACAGCTGCGAGCAGCGGAAGCAAACAGGGGAGTTTGAGAGGGAGTTCCCATTGGAGGGGAAGGTACCTGTATTTCCATCTGTCCTTGTTGTTCTTGTGTGTTTGTTTGTAGGGGCCGGCAGGGGCTGGGTGCTGGGAAGGACGCCGAGCCCTCAGTAGGGGGCGGGGCTTGGCTGATCAAGGGGCCCATAAAAGCGGCCGCCCAGCCAGGCAGCGGTACAGCTGCGAGCAGCGGCAGCAAACAGGGGAGTTTGAGAGGGAGTTCCCATTGGAGGGGAAGGTACCTGTATTTGCATCTGTCCTTGTTGTTCTTGTGTGTTTGTTTGTAGGGGCCGGCAGGGGCTGGGTGCTGGGAAGGACGCCGAGCCCTGAGTAGCGGGCGAAGCTTGGCTGATCCAGGGGCCCATAAAAGCGGCCGCAAACAGGGATGCTAACAGGGGAGTTTGAGAGGGAGTTCCCATTGGAGGGGAAGGTACCTGTATTTGCATCTGTCCTTGTTGTTCTTGTGTGTTTGTTTGTAGGGGCCGGCAGGGGCTGGGTGCTGGGAAGGACGCCAAGCCCTGAGTAGCGGGCGGAGCTTGGCTGATCAAGGGGCCCATAAAAGCGGCCGCAAACAGGGCGGCTAACAGGGGAGTTTGAGAGGGAGTTCCCATTGGAGGGGAAGGTACCTGTATTTGCATCTGTCCTTGTTGTTCTTGTGTGTTTGTTTGTAGGGGCCGGCAGGGGCTGGGTGCTGGGAAGGACGCCGAGCCCTGAGTAGGGGGCGGAGCTTGGCTGATCAAGGGGCCCCCCAGCCAGGCAGCGGTAGAGCTGCGAGCAGCGGCAGCAAACAGGGCGGCTAACAGGGGAGTTTGAGAGGGAGTTCCCATTGGAGGGGAAGGTACCTGTATTTGCATCTGTCCTTGTTGTTCTTGTGTGTTTGTTTGTAGGGGCCGGCAGGGGCTGGGTACTGGGAAGGACGCCGAGCCCTGAGCAGAGGGCGGAGCTTGGCTGATCAAGGGGCCCATAAAAGCGGCCGCCCAGCCAGGCAGCGGTACAGCTGCGAGCAGCGGCAGCAAAGAGGGCGGCTAACAGAAGAGTTTGAGAGGGAGTTCCCATTGGAGGGGAAGGTACCTGTATTTGCATCTGTCCTTGTTGTTCTTGTGTGTTTGTTTGTAGGGGCCGGCAGGGGCTGGGTGCTGGGAAGGACGCCGAGCCCTGAGTAGGGGGCGGAGCTTGGCTGATCAAGGGGCCCATAAAAGCGGCCGCCCAGCCAGGCAGCGGTACAGCTGCGAGCAGCGGCAGCAAACAAACAGGGCAGCTAACAGGGGAGTTTGAGAGGGAGTTCCCATTGGAGGGGAAGGTACCTGTATTTGCATCTGTCCTTGTTGTTCTTGTGTGTTTGTTTGTAGGGGCCGGCAGGGGCTGGGTGCTGGGAAGGACGCCGAGCCCTGAGTAGGGGGCGGAGCTTCGCTGATCAAGGGGCCCATAAAAGCGGCCGCCCAGCCAGGCAGCGGTACAGCTGCGAGCAGCGGCAGCAAACAGGGGAGTTTGAGAGGGAATTCCCATTGGAGGGGAAGGTACCTGTATTTGCATCTGTCCTTGTTGTTCTTGTGTGTTTGTTTGTAGGGGCCGGCAGGGGCTGGGTGCTGGGAAGGACGCCGAGCCCTGAGTAGGGGGCGGGGCTTGGCTGATCAAGGGGCCCATAAAAGCGGCCGCCCAGCCAGGCAGCGGTACAGCTGCGAGCAGCGGCAGCAAACAGGGGAGTTTGAGAGGGAGTTCCCATTGGAGGGGAAGGTACCTGTATTTGCATCTGTCCTTGTTGTTCTTGCGTGTTTGTTTGTAGGGGCCGGCAGGGGCTGGGTTCTGGGAAGGACGCCGAGCCCTGAGTAGGGGGCGGGGCTTGGCTGATCAAGGGGCCCATAAAAGCGGCCGCCCTGCCAGGCAGCGGTACAGCTGCGAGCAGCGGCAGCAAACAGGGGAGTTTGAGACGGAGTTCCCATTGGAGGGGAAGGTACCTGTATTTGCATCTGTCCTTGTTGTTCTTGCGTGTTTGTTTGTAGGGGCCGGCAGGGGCTGGGTGCTGGGAAGAACGCCGAGCCCTGAGTAGAGGGCGGGGCTTGGCTGATCAAGGGGCCCATAAAAGCGGCCGCCCAGCCAGGCAGTGGTACAGCTGCGAGCAGCGGCAGCAAACAGGGGAGTTTGAGAGGGAGTTCCCATTGGAGGGGAAGGTACCTGTATTTGCATCTGTCCTTGTTCTTGTGTGTTTGTTTGTAGGGGCCGGCAGGGGCTGGGTGCTGGGAAGGACGCCGAGCCCTGAGTAGGGGGCGGGGCTTGGCTAATCAAGGGGCCCATAAAAGCGGCCGCCCAGCCAGGCAGCGGTACAGCTGCGAGCAGCGGCAGCAAACAGGGGAGTTTGAGAGGGAGTTCCCATTGGAGGGGAAGGTACCTGTATTTGCATCTGTCCTTGTTGTTCTTCTGTGTTTGTTTGTAGGGGCCGGCAGGGGCTGGGTGCTGGGAAGGACGCCGAGCCCTGAGTAGGGGGCGGAGCTTGGCTGATCAAGGGGCCCATAAAAGCGGCCGAAAACAGGGCGGCTAACAGGGGAGTTTGAGAGGGAGTTGCCATTGGAGGAGAAGGTACCTGTATTTGCATCTGTCCTTGTTGTTCTTGTGTGTTTGTTTGTAGGGGCCGGCAGGGGCTGGGTGCTGGGAAGGACGCCAAGCCCTGAGTAGGGGGCGGAGCTTGGCTGATCAAAGGGCCCATAAAAGCGGCCGCAAACAGGGCGGCTAACAGGGGAGTTCCCATTGGAGGGGAAGGTACCTGTATTTGCATCTGTCCTTCTTGTTCTTGTGTGTTTGTTTGTAGGGGCCGGCGGGGGATGGGTTCTGGGAAGGATTCCGAGCCCTGAGTAGGGGGCGGGGCTTGGCTGATAAAGGGGCCCATAAAAGCGGCCGCCCAGCCGGGCAGCGGTACAGCTGCGAGCAGCGGAAGCAAACAGGGGAGTTTGAGAGGGATTGCCATTGGAGGGGAAGGTACCTGTATTTCCATCTGTCCTTGTTGTTCTTGTGTGTTTGTTTGTAGGGGCCGGCAAGGGCTGGGTGCTGGGAAGGACGCCGAGCCCTGAGTAGGGGGCGTAGCTTGGCTGATCCAGGGGCCCATAAAAGCGGCCGCAAACAGGGAGGCTAACAGGGGAGTTTGAGAGGGAGTTCCCATTGGAGGGGAAGGTACCTTTATTTGCATCTGTCCTTGTTGTTCTTGTGTGTTTGTTTGTAGGGGCCGGCAGGGGCTGGGTGCTGGGAAGGACGCCGAGCCCTGAGTAGGGGGCGGAGCTTGGCTGATCAAGGGGCCCATAAAAGCGGCCGCCCAGCCAGGCAGCGGTACAGCTGCGGCAGCAAACAGGGCGGCTAACAGGGGAGTTTGAGAGGC
The DNA here is from genome assembly GCF_011386835.1 of Chrysemys picta bellii. NCBI lineage: Eukaryota > Metazoa > Chordata > Testudines > Emydidae > Chrysemys > Chrysemys picta. Next base: position 100,513 of record NW_027052717.1, read on the forward strand.
AGTTCCCATTGGAGGGGAAGGTACCTGTATTTGCATCTGTCCTTGTTGTTCTTGTGTGTTTGTTTGTAGGAGCCGGCAGGGGCTGGGTGCTGGGAAGGACGCCGAACCCTGAGTAGGGGGCGGAGCTTGGCTGATCAAGGGGCCCATAAAAGCGGCCGCCCAGCCAGGCAGCGGTACAGCTGCGGCAGCAAACAGGGCGGCTAACAGGGGAGTTTGAGAGGGAGTTCCCATTGGAGGGGAAGGTACCTGTATTTGCATCTGTCCTTGTTGTTCTTGTGTGTTTGTTTGTAGGAGCCGGCAGGGGCTGGGTGCTGGGAAGGACGCCGAGCCCTGAGTAGGGGGCGTAGCTTGGCTGATCCAGGGGCCCATAAAAGCGGCCGCAAACAGGGAGGCTAACAGGGGAGTTTGAGAGGGAGTTCCCATTGGAGGGGAAGGTACCTTTATTTGCATCTGTCCTTGTTGTTCTTGTGTGTTTGTTTGTAGGGGCCGGCAGGGGCTGGGTGCTGGGAAGGACGCCGAGCCCTGAGTAGGGGGCGGAGCTTGGCTGATCAAGGGGCCCATAAAAGCGGCCGCCCAGCCAGGCAGCGGTACAGCTGCGGCAGCAAACAGGGCGGCTAACAGGGGAGTTTGAGAGGCAGTTCCCATTGGAGGGGAAGGTACCTGTATTTGCATCTGTCCTTGTTGTTCTTGTGTGTTTGTTTGTAGGAGCCGGCAGGGGCTGGGTGCTGGGAAGGACGCCGAGCCCTGAGTAGGGGGCGGAGCTTGGCTGATCAAGGGGCCCATAAAAGCGGCCGCCCAGCCAGGCAGCGGTACAGCTGCGAGCAGCGGCAGCAAACAAACAGGGCAGCTAACAGGGGAGTTTGAGAGGGAGTTCCCATTGGAGGGGAAGGTACCTGTATTTGCATCTGTCCTTGTTGTTCTTGTGTGTTTGTTTGTAGGGGCCGGCAGGGGCTGGGTGCTGGGAAGGACGCCGAGCCCTGAGTAGAGGGCGGGGCTTGGCTGATCAAGGGGCCCATAAAAGCGGCCGCCCAGCCAGGCAGCGGTACAGCTGCGAGCAGCGGCAGCAAACAGGGGAGTTTGAGAGGGAGTTCCCATTGGAGGGGAAGGTACCTGTATTTGCATCTGTCCTTGTTGTTCTTGTGTGTTTGTTTGTAGGAGCCGGCAGGGGCTGGGTGCTGGGAAGGACGCCGAGCCCTGAGTAGGGGGCGGAGCTTGGCTGATCAAGGGGCCCATAAAAGCGGCCGCCCAGCCAGGCAGCGGTACAGCTGCGGCAGCAAACAGGGCGGCTAACAGGGGAGTTTGAGAGGGAGTTCCCATTGGAGGGGAAGGTACCTGTATTTGCATCTGTCCTTGTTGTTCTTGTGTGTTTGTTTGTAGGAGCCGGCAGGGGCTGGGTGCTGGGAAGGACGCCGAGCCCTGAGTAGGGGGCGTAGCTTGGCTGATCCAGGGGCCCATAAAAGCGGCCGCAAACAGGGAGGCTAACAGGGGAGTTTGAGAGGGAGTTCCCATTGGAGGGGAAGGTACCTTTATTTGCATCTGTCCTTGTTGTTCTTGTGTGTTTGTTTGTAGGGGCCGGCAGGGGCTGGGTGCTGGGAAGGACGCCGAGCCCTGAGTAGGGGGCGGAGCTTGGCTGATCAAGGGGCCCATAAAAGCGGCCGCCCAGCCAGGCAGCGGTACAGCTGCGGCAGCAAACAGGGCGGCTAACAGGGGAGTTTGAGAGGCAGTTCCCATTGGAGGGGAAGGTACCTGTATTTGCATCTGTCCTTGTTGTTCTTGTGTGTTTGTTTGTAGGAGCCGGCAGGGGCTGGGTGCTGGGAAGGACGCCGAACCCTGAGTAGGGGGCGGAGCTTGGCTGATCAAGGGGCCCATAAAAGCGGCCGCCCAGCCAGGCAGCGGTACAGCTGCGGCAGCAAACAGCGCGGCTAACAGGGGAGTTTGAGAGGGAGTTCCCATTGGAGGGAAGATACCTGTATTTGCATCTGTCCTTGTTGTTCTTGTGTGTTTGTTTTTAGGGGCCGGCAGGGGCTGGGTACTGGGAAGGACGCCGAGCCCTGAGCAGAGGGCGGAGCTTGGCTGATCAAGGGGCCCATAAAAGCGGCCGCCCAGCCAGGCAGCGGTACAGCTGCGAGCAGCGGCAGCAAAGAGGGCGGCTAACAGAGGAGTTTGAGAGGGAGTTCCCATTGGAGGGGAAGGTACCTGTATTTGCATCTGTCCTTGTTGTTCTTGTGTGTTTGTTTGTAGGGGCCGGCAGGGGCTGGGTGCTGGGAAGGACGCCGAGCCCTGAGTAGGGGGCGGAGCTTGGCTGATCAAGGGGCCCATAAAAGCGGCCGCCCAGCCAGGCAGCGGTACAGCTGCGGCAGCAAACAGGGCGGCTAACAGGGGAGTTTGAGAGGGAGTTCCCATTGGAGGGGAAGGTACCTGTATTTGCATCTGTCCTTGTTGTTCTTGTGTGTTTGTTTGTAGGAGCCGGAAGGGGCTGGGTGCTGGGAAGGACGC
>NW_027052717.1:103508-124215 GCF_011386835.1 Chrysemys picta bellii
TATTATATTAAAGAAAGTGTGACTGCCCTGTAATCAGGGTTCAGGTCTCTTTCCCTTTTCTCCTCTCTGCATTGGCCCCCTTAACGGCACCCAACATAGTCACTCTGCAGAGTAGACTGTGGCCCCTCCGCAGCCTTGATACCACAGAGCCCCTACCCAACGAGGAAGCACACGGCCTGTGAAGAAACTAGAGGGAGCACACATGAGGAATTCAAAGCACTGACCTCTTACTCAGAGCCAATTATCTGGGAGGCGGAAACCTGAGGACTGTTCATATCTGCTTAGAAGGATATCCAGGTTGCTCAGGTCCACTTGTGCCAGCTTCTCCTTTGGCTGGGGCTCCTGGCCAATTCCTCTGCAAGCGCAGCTGCAAAAGCCAAGCATGAGCCATCACTACACAAATCTCTATTGGTGTGTGAAATCTTGCCCTCATCCCTGCCTCCCTCTCCCATCCCATCTACATCAGCCCCACTGGATGAACAGAAACTGAGTGATCATTTCTCTCGTGGAGCAACAGTGCCACCAGGTGGCCCACCAGGGGAATGCACAAAGCATTTTCCTTAGGCAGTAACAGTGACACCAGGTGGCCACTCGATGTAACAGCACAGAGCATTTCCCACATGAAGTAACAATGACACCATGTGGCCACTTTGGGTAATGCACAAAGCATTACCCTACTGGAGCAACAGCACTTGTGGCACCTTAGAGTACTCCTGTTCTTCTTTTTGCGGAAACAGACTAACACGGCTGCTACTCTGGAGCAACAGTGACATCTGTAAACATTTCAGGGAGCTGGAGTGGCACCTGGTGGCCACTCGAGGTAATGCACAAAGTAGTTCCAAAGGGAGCAACAGTGACACTGGGTGGCTAATCCAGGTAATTCACAAAGCATTTCAGGGAGCAAGACTGTGCATTACCCCTTGTGGCCACCTAGTCAAAGAATTTCCCCCATTGATCAACAGTGACACTGTGTTGTCACCTGCAGTACCCTCAGAGCAATCCCTTAAGAAGCAGCAGTGACATTGGGCGGCCAGTTGGACGACTGCACAGAGCATTTCTTTCATGGAGCAACAGAGACACTAGATGGCCAATCGGGGAAATGGTCAGAGCTTTTCCCCTGCGGAACAGCAGTGACGCCGGTGGCCACTCAGTGTAATTGCACAGAACATTTCTCTCATGAAGCAAAAATGAGACTGCGTGGCCACCCCGGGTAATCACAGAGCATTTCCTTCATGGAGCAATATTGACACCAGGTGGACACTCTGTATAGTTGCACAGAGCATTTCCCAAATAAAGCAACAGTGACACTGGGTGGCTAATCCAGGTAATGCACAAAGCATTTCCCCCATGGAGCAACAGTGGCACTGGGTGGACACCTGGGGTAATGCACAGAGCATTTCCTTAAGGAGCAACAGTGACACTGTGTGCCGTGATACAGCAGGGCCAGAGAGCAGCAGGAGAATGGTGGAAGAAAACTAGAGTGGTACGGATGAGGAATAGAGTGCCATAATTGTTCACTCACAGCCAGTCATGCAGAAGACAGAAAGCGGAGGACTGTTCATCTCTGCTTACAAGGATGTCCAGGCTGCTCAGGTTCACTTCTTCCAGTTTCTCCTCTGGCTGGGGTCCTGGGCGATTCCTCTGCAAACACAGCATATAACCCAAGCAGGAGCCATCACTGCCCAAAGGTCTATTGGTGTACGAGATACTGCCCTCTCTCTCCCATCCACTGTACATCAGCCCCACTTGATGAACAGTGACAGTCAACTCCCACAGTCACCCCCACCACTACCAATGGAGGATCTAGTACCATCATGTTTCTCTTCCCCCTCCCAATGCCCCAGTGGGTTGCAGACGCCCCAGACCAAGCCTGTGAGCATGCACCATTGCCCATGTTCTATGCAAAGAGACAGGACAAGGGGAGAGAGAGAGAGTATGTTGGCCAACATATGAGAGCTCAGAGAGAGACACATAGGAAGAAGGACAAATTCAGCACCTGTACTCACCTTTCCGGTTCCAGGCCTCTGCTCAGGTGAACATGCTCCTCCCTGTCCAGGAAGATCAGCTGCTCCCAATATAGGGAAATTCTCCCTCTGCACCCAGAACAAGGAGGAAAACTTTTATTACAAACCGAACCCCACCTAAAGGGAAGCAGACGTCTGTACTCAGCCTTTACCACACATGTATCTTAGAGGCCACCTGGGCTATTTCTCAGAATGTAGTTGCCCTGGAGCAACAGTGACACCCAGTGGCCAATCACGGCAATGCACAGAGCATGTCCCCCATGCAGCAGCAGTGACACTTGGTGGCCACTCGCGGCAAAGCACAAAGCATTTCCCTCGTGGTGCAACACAGACACTACGTAGTCACTCAGGGTAAGGCAGAAATCATTTCCCCCCCACAGCGCTGCACTGATACTCGGTGGCCAGCCGGGGTAATGTCTGGGCTATCTGCCTTGGACTATCACTGCCATCCGGCGGGCAGGCAGGGTAACATACAGACTGTGTTTCTCCTGGAGCAGCGGTGACACCCGGTGGCCAGTTGGGGAAATGCGCAGCATGCATCTGTCCTGGAGGAGCAGTGACAGCCTGTGGGCAGCAGGGGCAGCACCAGCCCCTTCCTCACTGGGGGAGCTGAGGTGGGGTAGACAGAAAACTGTGGCAGCTGCATCCCCCCCACCACCACGAGGCCTCACCCCTCACTGAAGTGCAAGTTCTGCCTCCGCCCCTCAGAGGCTCCAGCCCTTCACCAGCCCAGAGGCCAGAGCCAGGCAGGGTAGGGCGACCGCTACGCTAGGTGGCGCAATGATGCAGGTAGCCACAGCGCTCCCCACCCTTGTCCTTGTGCTGTGTGGGGTCCCGGGGCTGTGGCTGCTCCTCAGTTCCCGGCCGCCCTTCGACCGCTCACAGACCTTAAGAGCCGCTCGGGTTGGGGTCGGGCTCCAGGGCCAGCAGAGCCCTCGGGGAGCAGTAATCACGAGGGTTAGGACCCAGGAGCCCAGCCTGGAGCAGGTCAGCCCAGAGTGCTGTGCAGAGCTCTGGACCCTTCACATAACATGTGTGGTGCAACTTGGTGACTGGAGACACAGGTCGAGGGCTACTCTCAGACCCCTGCTCACGTCCGCTACTGAATATGGCCTGCTTCAGAGAGGATACCTAGAGTGGCATGACCAGGGAAGCTCACCCAGTGATAGAGAAGGAAGAGACTTGAGGACTGAGCATATCTGCCCTCAACCCTCTTCCCGTTATACCTTTAGCATTACAACCAAAAAGCACCCCTTGCAACGGCACCCGACATAGTCACTCTGCAGAGCAGATTCTGGCCCCTCCCCCGCCTCAATCCCACAGAGCCCCGTGCCCAGTGAGGAAGCTCATGGCCTGTGAAGAAAATTAGAGCGAGCACAGATGAGGAATTCCAAGCACTGACGGCTTACTCACAGTCAGTTATGCGGAAGGCAGAAAGCAGAGGACTGTTAATCTCTGCTTACAAGGATGTCCAGGCTGCTCAGGTCCACCTCTGCCAGCTTTTCCTTCGGCTGCTGCTCGACTGTTCCTCTGCAAGCGCCACAAATAAGCCAAGCCGGAGCCATCACTCCACAAAACTCAATTGATGGGCAAAATCTTGCCCTCATTCCTGACTCCCTCTCCTATCCCGTCTACATCAACCCCACTCAATGAACAGAGACTGCGTCAACACTGACAGTGACGCTCCACTCTCGCGCGCGCTGCCCCGTGTGATTGTTGTCCCCTCCCACTTCTACATGGCTTCCGAGACCTAGCCAGTGGGGATGCACACCTAGCACGCCTGCCCGTGTTCAACGAAAGGAGACCGAAGAAGTAGAGACAAGGACAGACCGAGAAAATGGGTCAGACAACACACTAGAGAAGAGAGAGAGAAACATGGAAGGAAGGCAAGAAACTCACCAGCTAGAGTCATCCTCCTAGATGCAACCTTTCGCTGCGATGAACACACCGCTCCTGGCCAGACAAAATGAGCAGCCCCTGATAAGGGGGACCTTGTCTCCCTCGTAGCCACAGCTAGACTGGAACCTTTTCTTACAAACACAGACCAAGCTAACGGCGCATCCCTGCCTGGAGCCATGTGGGGCGTGACCAGACTCCTCACCAAACCAGACACTTAGCTCACTGACAGTGACGGCTGCTCCGTTTCCAGCTAGATGGCATCGCCATAGCCTGGCATCAACAATGCTCACTGTCTCATGGCTCTTGTGTGCCTTCCATCTCACAACGGGGGTGGGCTCTTACCCTTGACTTCTTTCGCCTTCCTACTAAGCAGAATACAAGAGGGAAAAACAAAAGTTATCATCGGTGTATGTTCTTCTTCTCCCTGTCCCATTACACCTTTATAGATACAATTAAAAAGCACACAACGCACACTCAACCTCTGGAATTGCTGGCCAGAGAATGCTGTGAAAGTCAAGACTATAATAGGGTTCAAAAAAGGACTCGGTCAATTCATGGAGAATAGGTCCATCGATGGCTATTAGTCAGGATGGGCAGGGATGGTGTCCTTATCCTCTGTTTGCCAGAAGCTGGGAATGGGCGACACAGGATGGATCACTTCACGATTACCTGTTCTATTCATTCCCTCTGAAGCACCTGGTATTAGCCAGTTGGAAGACAGGATACTGGGCTAGATGGACCTTTGGTCTGACCCAGTATTGCCATTCTTACGTTCTAATGTTAAGCAGCCCGTTGCACCTGCACCCAAGAGAGTCACTGTGCAGAAGAGACTATTGTCTCTTCCCCTGGTCGTAATCCCACAGCTAATCCCAAAATAGGGAAATTCTCCTCCCACACCCAGAACAAGGAGGAAAACTTTTATGAGAAACCAAGCCTCACCTAAAGAGAAGCAGCCGTGTGTACTCAGCTACTACCATGCATTTATCTTAGGCTTCAGCCGTGCCGCTAAAAGTTCTGAAGTGTAGTTATGAGGGAGGCAGAAAGCTGAGGACTGTTCATATCTGCTTAGAAGGATGTCCAAGCTGCTCAGATCCACTTCTGCCAGCTTCTCCTCTGCCTAGGGCTCCTGAACAACAATTCCTCTGTAAGAGCAGCTGCAAAAGCCGTCATTACACAGAGCTCTTGCCCTCATCCCTGCCTCCCTTTTCCATCATATCTACATCTGCCCCCCTCAATGAACAGAGACCGAGTTAACACCGACAGTCACCGCTCCATTCTCGCACCCACTGCCCTGCATGATTTTCGTCCCCTCCTACTTCTTCATGACTCCCGAGACCTAGCCTGTGGGGATGCACACCTACCACACCTGCCCTTGTCCTATGAAGGGAGACGGCACAATGAGAGGAGAGGAGAGAGAGAGTCCATGGGGCTGCTCTATGGATAAGTTCAATAGGCATCAGTGGCTTAGTGGTATGCAGGACTGGTGCAACCACTAGGCGAACTAGCCGCCTAGGGTGCCAAGTGGTTAGGGGCTCCCACTGGGTCTTAGTGTCGACCCTTCTGGATTTCCTATCCCTGTTCTGACCCTTCCTGCAGGCTCGGAGTCTTCCTGGGAAGGGGATCTAGTAGTTAAAAGAGAAAAAGCCTCCAGCCTGCCAGACCTATCAGCACAACACTGAAATTGTTAAAGAGCCATTCAAGGGGTAATGAAGCCACTTAACAGGCATTTGCCAACCCCCAGGTATATATTCAAAAAGAATGGGAGTACTTGTTTCAGAGTAGCAGCCGAGTTAGTCTGTATCCGCAAAAAGAAGAACAGGAGTACTTGTGGCACCTTAGAGACTAACAAATTTATTAGAGCATAAGCTTTCGTGGACTACAGCCCACTTCTTCGGATGCATATAGAATGGAACATATATTGAGGAGATATATATACACACATACAGAGAGCATAAACAGGTGGGTGACACCTTAGGCCTTGGCTACACTCGCGGATTCACAGCGCTGCCGCGGCTGTGCTGTGAAGCACGAGTGTAGTCACGCCTCTCGCAGCGCTGCAAGTACTCCACCTCTCCGAGGGGAATAGCTTGCAGCGCTGCAGGCGCTGATTACACTGGCGCTTTACAGCGCTGTACTCGGGGGGGGGTGTTTTTTCACACCCCTGAGCCCAGCAAGTGCAGCGCTGTGAATTGCCAGTGTAGCCAAGGCCTTAGAGACTAACAAATTTATTAGACCATAAGCTTTTGTGGACTACAGCCCACTTCTTCTGAAACCAGGTATATACTGTCAGTTTCTGAATGTACTGACAAAAACAGTTGTGCATGACGGTCATATTTACTCAGGACATGTCAGCCTACAGGATCTTAGTTTGCCAAAAAGCGGTGCCCTGGCTTGGCAGGGAGGAACCGCCTTCCGGAGACACCAGAGAGCCAGAACGCCGGCTTGTGGGGGCAGCGAGCCCCCACCATGGAGGAGCCGGTGCGGCGCGGGGGGGGGAGGAGCCCTGCAAAGGTGGCAGCGCCGCTAGCGGGGAGCAGCTGTGCCCCTTGCCCCTCCTGCCCAGGTTGCGGACAGGCGTCCCCCTGGGGGCACCTGCAGCTGCAGCAGATGCATGCGGGCAGAGGCCCTCGTGCGCCCCCCAGTTTCCCCCTCGCTGTGCTCGGGGTCTGCGGCTCCCGGGCATATGAGCCACTGCCGGGGCGCGGAGCCCGGAGCCTGCTCTTGGAGTGGCAGCAATGGTGGCAGCTCACACTCCCGGGAGCCGCAAAGCCTGAGCGCAGCGAGGAAGGAGCCGGGGGACGCATGGGGTCCACTGCCCGCATGCATCGACTGCATGGAGCAGCAGTGACACTTTGTGGCCACGCGGGGTAATGCAGGAGCATTTCCTTAAGGAGCAACAGTGACACCATATGGCTATGTGGGGTAATGCACACAGCATTTCCTTCATGGAGCAACAGTGACACTGTGTGGCCATGCGGGGTAATGCACAGAGCATTTCCTTCAAGGAGCAACAGTGACACCATGTGGTCATGCGAGGTAATGCCCAGAGCATTTTCTGCGGCGAACAACAGTGACACTGTGTGGCCATGTGAGGTACTGCACAGGGCATTTCCCTCATGGAGCAACAGTGACACTGTGTGGCCACACGGGGTAATGCACACAGCAGTTCCTTCATGGAGCAACACTGACACTGTGTGGCCACCGAAGGTAATGCACACAGCATTTCCTTCATGGAGCAACAGTGACACTGTGTGGCCATGCGGGGTAATGCACAGAGCATTTCCTTCAAGGAGCAACAGTGACACCATGTGGTCATGCGAGGTAATGCCCAGAGCATTTTCTGCAGCGAACAACAGTGACACTGTGTGGCCATGTGAGGTAATGCACAAGGCATTTCCTTCATGGAGCAACACTGACACTGTGTGGCCACGTGGGGTAATGCACGAGCATTTCCTTAAGAAGAAACAGTGACACTGTGTGGCCACGCGGGGTAATGCACAGAGCATTTTCTACATGGAGCAACAGTGACACCGAGTGACCACACGGGGTAATGCACAGAGCATTTCCTCAAGGAGCAACAGTGACACTGTGTGGCCACCGAAGGTAATGCACAGAGCATTTCCTTCATGGAGCAACAGTGACACTGTGTGGCCATCGAAGATAATGCACAGAGCATTTCCTTCAAGGAGCAACAGTGACACCATGTGGTCATGCGAGGTAATGCCCAGAGCATTTTCTGCAGCGAACAACAGTGACACTGTGTGGCCACGTGAGATAAAACACAGAGCATTTCCTGCATGGAGCAACAGGGACAATGTGTGGCCACGCGGGGTAATGCACGAGCATTTCCTTAAGGAGCAACAGTGACACAGTATGGCCATGCGGGGTAATGCACACAGCATTTCCTTCATGGAGCAACACTGACACTGTGTGGCCACCGAAGGTAATGCACAGAGCATTTCCTTCATGGAGCAACAGTGACACCATGTAGCCACGTGAGGTAATGCACAGAGTATTTTCTGCAGCGAACAACAGTGACACTGTGTGGCCATGTGAGGTACTGCACAGGGCATTTCCCTCATGGAGCAACAGTGACACTGTGTGGCCACACGGGGTAATGCACACAGCAGTTCCTTCATGGAGCAACACTGACACTGTGTGGCCACCGAAGGTAATGCACACAGCATTTCCTTCATGGAGCAACAGTGACACTGTGTGGCCATGCGGGGTAATGCACAGAGCATTTCCTTCAAGGAGCAACAGTGACACCATGTGGTCATGCGAGGTAATGCCCAGAGCATTTTCTGCAGCGAACAACAGTGACACTGTGTGGCCATGTGAGGTAATGCACAAGGCATTTCCTTCATGGAGCAACACTGACACTGTGTGGCCACGTGGGGTAATGCACGAGCATTTCCTTAAGAAGAAACAGTGACACTGTGTGGCCACGCGGGGTAATGCACAGAGCATTTTCTACATGGAGCAACAGTGACACCGAGTGACCACACGGGGTAATGCACAGAGCATTTCCTCAAGGAGCAACAGTGACACTGTGTGGCCACCGAAGGTAATGCACAGAGCATTTCCTTCATGGAGCAACAGTGACACTGTGTGGCCATCGAAGATAATGCACAGAGCATTTCCTTCAAGGAGCAACAGTGACACCATGTGGTCATGCGAGGTAATGCCCAGAGCATTTTCTGCAGCGAACAACAGTGACACTGTGTGGCCACGTGAGATAAAACACAGAGCATTTCCTGCATGGAGCAACAGGGACAATGTGTGGCCACGCGGGGTAATGCACGAGCATTTCCTTAAGGAGCAACAGTGACACAGTATGGCCATGCGGGGTAATGCACACAGCATTTCCTTCATGGAGCAACACTGACACTGTGTGGCCACCGAAGGTAATGCACAGAGCATTTCCTTCATGGAGCAACAGTGACACCATGTAGCCACGTGAGGTAATGCACAGAGTATTTTCTGCAGCGAACAACAGTGACACTGTGTGGCCATGTGAGGTACTGCACAGGGCATTTCCCTCATGGAGCAACAGTGACACTGTGTGGCCACACGGGGTAATGCACACAGCAGTTCCTTCATGGAGCAACACTGACACTGTGTGGCCACCGAAGGTAATGCACACAGCATTTCCTTCATGGAGCAACAGTGACACTGTGTGGCCATGCGGGGTAATGCACAGAGCATTTCCTTCAAGGAGCAACAGTGACACCATGTGGTCATGCGAGGTAATGCCCAGAGCATTTTCTGCAGCGAACAACAGTGACACTGTGTGGCCATGTGAGGTAATGCACAAGGCATTTCCTTCATGGAGCAACACTGACACTGTGTGGCCACGTGGGGTAATGCACGAGCATTTCCTTAAGAAGAAACAGTGACACTGTGTGGCCACGCGGGGTAATGCACAGAGCATTTTCTACATGGAGCAACAGTGACACCGAGTGACCACACGGGGTAATGCACAGAGCATTTCCTCAAGGAGCAACAGTGACACTGTGTGGCCACCGAAGGTAATGCACAGAGCATTTCCTTCATGGAGCAACAGTGACACTGTGTGGCCATCGAAGATAATGCACAGAGCATTTCCTTCAAGGAGCAACAGTGACACCATGTGGTCATGCGAGGTAATGCCCAGAGCATTTTCTGCAGCGAACAACAGTGACACTGTGTGGCCACGTGAGATAAAACACAGAGCATTTCCTGCATGGAGCAACAGGGACAATGTGTGGCCACGCGGGGTAATGCACGAGCATTTCCTTAAGGAGCAACAGTGACACAGTATGGCCATGCGGGGTAATGCACACAGCATTTCCTTCATGGAGCAACACTGACACTGTGTGGCCACCGAAGGTAATGCACAAGGCATTTCCTTCATGGAGCAACACTGACACTGTGTGGCCACGTGGGGTAATGCACGAGCATTTCCTTAAGAAGAAACAGTGACACTGTGTGGCCACGCGGGGTAATGCACAGAGCATTTTCTACATGGAGCAACAGTGACACCGAGTGACCACACGGGGTAATGCACAGAGCATTTCCTCAAGGAGCAACAGTGACACTGTGTGGCCACCGAAGGTAATGCACAGAGCATTTCCTTCATGGAGCAACAGTGACACTGTGTGGCCATCGAAGATAATGCACAGAGCATTTCCTTCAAGGAGCAACAGTGACACCATGTGGTCATGCGAGGTAATGCCCAGAGCATTTTCTGCAGCGAACAACAGTGACACTGTGTGGCCACGTGAGATAAAACACAGAGCATTTCCTGCATGGAGCAACAGGGACAATGTGTGGCCACGCGGGGTAATGCACGAGCATTTCCTTAAGGAGCAACAGTGACACAGTATGGCCATGCGGGGTAATGCACACAGCATTTCCTTCATGGAGCAACACTGACACTGTGTGGCCACCGAAGGTAATGCACAGAGCATTTCCTTCATGGAGCAACAGTGACACCATGTAGCCACGTGAGGTAATGCACAGAGTATTTTCTGCAGCGAACAACAGTGACACTGTGTGGCCATGTGAGGTACTGCACAGGGCATTTCCCTCATGGAGCAACAGTGACACTGTGTGGCCACACGGGGTAATGCACACAGCAGTTCCTTCATGGAGCAACACTGACACTGTGTGGCCACCGAAGGTAATGCACACAGCATTTCCTTCATGGAGCAACAGTGACACTGTGTGGCCATGCGGGGTAATGCACAGAGCATTTCCTTCAAGGAGCAACAGTGACACCATGTGGTCATGCGAGGTAATGCCCAGAGCATTTTCTGCAGCGAACAACAGTGACACTGTGTGGCCATGTGAGGTAATGCACAAGGCATTTCCTTCATGGAGCAACACTGACACTGTGTGGCCACGTGGGGTAATGCACGAGCATTTCCTTAAGAAGAAACAGTGACACTGTGTGGCCACGCGGGGTAATGCACAGAGCATTTTCTACATGGAGCAACAGTGACACCGAGTGACCACACGGGGTAATGCACAGAGCATTTCCTCAAGGAGCAACAGTGACACTGTGTGGCCACCGAAGGTAATGCACAGAGCATTTCCTTCATGGAGCAACAGTGACACTGTGTGGCCATCGAAGATAATGCACAGAGCATTTCCTTCAAGGAGCAACAGTGACACCATGTGGTCATGCGAGGTAATGCCCAGAGCATTTTCTGCAGCGAACAACAGTGACACTGTGTGGCCACGTGAGATAAAACACAGAGCATTTCCTGCATGGAGCAACAGGGACAATGTGTGGCCACGCGGGGTAATGCACGAGCATTTCCTTAAGGAGCAACAGTGACACAGTATGGCCATGCGGGGTAATGCACACAGCATTTCCTTCATGGAGCAACACTGACACTGTGTGGCCACCGAAGGTAATGCACAAGGCATTTCCTTCATGGAGCAACACTGACACTGTGTGGCCACGTGGGGTAATGCACGAGCATTTCCTTAAGAAGAAACAGTGACACTGTGTGGCCACGCGGGGTAATGCACAGAGCATTTTCTACATGGAGCAACAGTGACACCGAGTGACCACACGGGGTAATGCACAGAGCATTTCCTCAAGGAGCAACAGTGACACTGTGTGGCCACCGAAGGTAATGCACAGAGCATTTCCTTCATGGAGCAACAGTGACACTGTGTGGCCATCGAAGATAATGCACAGAGCATTTCCTTCAAGGAGCAACAGTGACACCATGTGGTCATGCGAGGTAATGCCCAGAGCATTTTCTGCAGCGAACAACAGTGACACTGTGTGGCCACGTGAGATAAAACACAGAGCATTTCCTGCATGGAGCAACAGGGACAATGTGTGGCCACGCGGGGTAATGCACGAGCATTTCCTTAAGGAGCAACAGTGACACAGTATGGCCATGCGGGGTAATGCACACAGCATTTCCTTCATGGAGCAACACTGACACTGTGTGGCCACCGAAGGTAATGCACAGAGCATTTCCTTCATGGAGCAACAGTGACACCATGTAGCCACGTGAGGTAATGCACAGAGTATTTTCTGCAGCGAACAACAGTGACACTGTGTGGCCATGTGAGGTACTGCACAGGGCATTTCCCTCATGGAGCAACAGTGACACTGTGTGGCCACACGGGGTAATGCACACAGCAGTTCCTTCATGGAGCAACACTGACACTGTGTGGCCACCGAAGGTAATGCACACAGCATTTCCTTCATGGAGCAACAGTGACACTGTGTGGCCATGCGGGGTAATGCACAGAGCATTTCCTTCAAGGAGCAACAGTGACACCATGTGGTCATGCGAGGTAATGCCCAGAGCATTTTCTGCAGCGAACAACAGTGACACTGTGTGGCCATGTGAGGTAATGCACAAGGCATTTCCTTCATGGAGCAACACTGACACTGTGTGGCCACGTGGGGTAATGCACGAGCATTTCCTTAAGAAGAAACAGTGACACTGTGTGGCCACGCGGGGTAATGCACAGAGCATTTTCTACATGGAGCAACAGTGACACCGAGTGACCACACGGGGTAATGCACAGAGCATTTCCTCAAGGAGCAACAGTGACACTGTGTGGCCACCGAAGGTAATGCACAGAGCATTTCCTTCATGGAGCAACAGTGACACTGTGTGGCCATCGAAGATAATGCACAGAGCATTTCCTTCAAGGAGCAACAGTGACACCATGTGGTCATGCGAGGTAATGCCCAGAGCATTTTCTGCAGCGAACAACAGTGACACTGTGTGGCCACGTGAGATAAAACACAGAGCATTTCCTGCATGGAGCAACAGGGACAATGTGTGGCCACGCGGGGTAATGCACGAGCATTTCCTTAAGGAGCAACAGTGACACAGTATGGCCATGCGGGGTAATGCACACAGCATTTCCTTCATGGAGCAACACTGACACTGTGTGGCCACCGAAGGTAATGCACAGAGCATTTCCTTCATGGAGCAACAGTGACACCATGTAGCCACGTGAGGTAATGCACAGAGTATTTTCTGCAGCGAACAACAGTGACACTGTGTGGCCATGTGAGGTAATGCACAGGGCATTTCCTGAATGGAGCAACAGTGACACTGTGTGGCCATCGAAGATAATGCAGAGAGCATTTCCTTCAAGGAGCAACAGGGACACCATTGAGCAATGGTCTCAAGTTGCGGTGGGGGAAGTCCAGGTTGGATATCAGGAAAAACTATTTCACTAGGAGGGTGGTGAAACACTGGAATGCGTTACCTAGGGAGGTGGTGGAGTCTCCTTCCTTGGAGGTTTTTAAGGCCCGGCTTGACAAAGCCCTGGCTGGGATGATTTAGCTGGGAATTGGTCCTGCTTTGAGCAGGGGGTTGGACTAGATGACCTCTTGAGGTCCCTTCCAACTCTGATATTCTATGATTCTATGACTCTATGTGGTCAAGCGAGGTAATGCCCAGAGCATTTTCTGCAGCGAACAACAGTGACACTGTGTGGCCATGTGAGGTACTGCACAGGGCATTTCCTTCATGGAGCAACAGTGACACTGTGTGGCCACACGGGGTAATGCACAGAGCATTTCCTTCATGGAACAACAGTGACACGGTGTGGCCACGTGAGGTAATGAACAGAGCATTTCCTGAATGGAGCAACAGTGACACCGTGTGGCCACCCAATGTAATGCACAGAGCATTTCCTTCATGGAGCAACAGGGACACGGTCTCTGCATTACCCCACGTGGCCACACAATTTCCTTAAGAAATAACAGTGACAGTGGGTGGCCACGTGGGGTAATGCACAAACCATTTTCTACATGGAGCAACAGTGACACTGTCTGGCCACGCGAGCTAAAGCACAGAGCATTTCCTTCATGGAGCAAGAGTGACACTGTGTGGCCACGCGAGGTAATGAACAGAGCATTTCCTGCATGGAGCAACAGTGACACTGTGTGGCCACCCAAGGTAATGCACAGAGCATTTCCTTCATGGAGCAACAGTGACACTGTGTGGCCACGTGGGGCAATGCACGAGCATTTCCTTAAGGAGGAACAAGTATCGGGGGTAGCCGTGTTAGTCTGTAGCTACAAAAATAAAAAAGAGTCTGGTGGCATCCTAAAGACTAACAGATTTATTTGGGCATAAGCTTTCGTGGGTAAAAACCTCTCTTCTTCAGATGCATAGAGTGAAAGTTACAGATGCAGGCATTATATACTGACACATGAAGAGCAGGGAGTTACTTCGCAAGTGGAGAACCAGTGTTGACAGGGCCAATTCAATCAGGGTGGATGTAGTCCACTCCCAATAAGAGATGAGGAGGTGTCAATTCCAGGAGAGGAAAAGTTGCTTCTGTAATGAGCCAGCCACTCCAGTCCCTATTAAAGCCCAGATTAATGGTGTTACATTTGCAAATGCATTTTAGTTCTGCTGTTTCTCTTTGAACAAAAAAACTTCAGAAACAGACTTCAATGATAGTGACTTTTAAATTTGTAATAGAATGACCAGGGAGACTGAAGTGTTCACTTACTGGCTTATGTATGTTACCATTCCTGATGTCCGATTTGTGTCCATTTATTCTTTTGCGGAGGGACTGTCCGGTTTGGCCAATGTACATGGCAGAGGGGCATTGCTGGCACATGATGGCATATATAACATTAGTGGATGTGCGGGTGAATGAGCCCTTGATGGTGTGGCTGATGTGGTTGGGTCCAAAACCCCAGAACCCCGACTAGGGGTATTCTATCTGCTACCCAGCATCCATAAACCCGGAAACCCTGGACGCCCCATCATCTCAGGCATTGGCACTCTTACAGCAGGATTATATGGCTATTTGGACTCTCTCCTCAGACCCTACGCTACCAGCACTCCCAGTTATCTTCGAGACACCACCGACTTCCTGAGGAAACTACAATGCATCGGTGTTCTTCCTGAAAACACCATCCTGGCCACCATGGATGTAGAAGCACTTTACACCAATATTCCACATGAGGATGGACTACAAGCTGTCAGGAACAGTATCCCTGATGAGGCCACAGCACGCCTGGTGGCTGAGCTTTGTGACTCTGTCCTCACCCACAACCACTTCAGATTTGGGGACAACTTATACCTTCAAGTCAGTGGCACTGCTATGGGTACCCGCATGGCCCCACAGTATGCCAACATTTTTATGGCTGACTTAGAACAACGCTTCCTCAGCTCTCGTCCCCTAGTGCCCCTCCTCTACTTGCGCTACATTGATGACATCTTCATCATACGGACCCACGGAAAGGAGGCCCTTGAAGAATTCCACCTGGACTTCAACAATTTCCACCCCACCATCAACCTCAGCCTGGACCAGTCCACACAAGAGATCCACTTCCTGGACACTACAGTGCAAATAAGTGATGGTCACATAAACACCACCCTATACCGGAAACCTACTGACCGCTATACGTACCTACATGCCTCCAGCTTCCATCCAAGACACATCACATGATCCATTGTCTACAGCCAAGCCCTGAGATACAACCGAATTTGCTCCAACCCCTCAGACAGAGACAAACACCTACAAGATCTTTATCAAGCATTCGTAAAACTACAATACCCACCTGGGGAAGTGAGGAAACAGATTGACAGAGCAAGACGGGTACCCAGAAATCACCTACTACAGGACAGGCCCAACAAGGACAATAACAGAACACCACTGGCCATCACATACAGCCCTCAGCTAAAACCTCTCCAGCGCATTATCCACGATCTACAACCTATCCTGGAAAATGATCCCTCACTCTCACAGACCTTGGGAGGCAGGCCAGTCCTCGCTTACAGACAACCCCCCAACCTGAAGCAAATACTCACCAGCAACTACACACCACACCACAGAAACACCAACCCAGGAACCAATCCCTGTAGCAAACCTCGTTGCCTACTCTGTCCCCGTATCTACTCTGGCGACACCATCAGAGGACCCAACCACATCAGCCACACCATCAAGGGCTCATTCACCCGCACATCCACTAATGTTATATATGCCATCATGTGCCAGCAATGCCCCTCTGCCATGTACATTGGCCAAACCGGACAGTCCCTCCGCAAAAGAATAAATGGACACAAATCGGACATCAGGAATGGTAACATACATAAGCCAGTAAGTGAACACTTCAATCTCCCTGGTCATTCTATTACAGATTTAAAGGTCACTATCATTGAACAAAAAAACTTCAGAAACAGACTTCAAAGAGAAACAGCAGAACTAAAATTCATTTGCAAATTTAACACCATTAATCGGGGCTTGAATAGGGACTGGGAGTGGCTGGCTCATTACAGAAGCAGCTTTACCTCTCCTGGAATTGACACCTCCTCATCTGTTATTGGGAGCAGGGCCGGCTTTAGGCCGATTCAGCCGATTCGGCTGAATTGGGCCCCGCGCCAAGAGGGCCCCGCGCTGCAGCTGTCCGCCCCGCCCCCAGCTCACTTCCCTGGCCCCTCCTCCCCTCCCCTGAACGCCCCGCCCCCTCCCCTGCTTCCCGCGAATCAGAGATTCGCGGGAAGTCTGAGACGAAGCAGGGGCGGGCCAGCAGCACGAGGTAAGCTGGGGTGGGAGAAGGGCTCCGGGGAGGCGCGCCCATCCCGCAGGCCCCAGCGGCTCCAGCCCGGCCCAGTCCCCTGCGGCTCGGGGCGCCCCCCCCCCCCGTGGCGCGGCTCCGCTCGGGTCCCCCCCCCCCAGCGCGGCTCCCGCGACGCGGCTCGGGGGCCCCCCGGTGGTGCGGCTCGGGTACCCCCCACCCCCGGCACGGCTTCCACGGCGCGGCTCGGGTCCCCCCAGCGGCGCGGCTCGGGTCCTGGGGGCGGGGCTTGCAGCAAGCCCCGCCCCCAGGAATCGGGCCCCGCTCTTGGTAAAGCCGGCCCTGATTGGGAGTGGACTACATCCACCCTGATTGAATTGGCCCTGTCAACACTGGTTCTCCACTTGCGAAGTAAATCCCTGCTCTCCATGTGTCAGTATATAATGCCTGCATCTGTAACTTTCACTCTATGCATCTGAAGAAGTGAGGTTTTTACCCACGAAAGCTTATGCCCCAATAAATCTGCTAGTCTTTAAGGTGACACCAGACTCCTTGTTGTTTTTAAGGAGGAACAGTGACACTGTGTGGCCACCCGAGGTAATGCAGAGATCATTTCCTTCATGGACCAACAGTAACATTAGGTTGCCACGCGGGGTAATGCACAGAGCATTTTCTACATGGAGCAACAGTGACACTGTGTGGCCACGCAGGGTAATGCAGAGAGCATTTCCTTAAGGAGCAACAGTGACACTGTGTGGCCAGGCGAGGTAATGCACAGAGCATTTCCATCATGGAGCAACAGTGGCACCGTGTGGCCACACGGGGTAATGCACAGAGCATTTCCTTCATGGAGCAACAGTGACAGCATGTGGCCACACCGGGTAATGCACAGAGCATTTTCTGCATGGAGCAACAGTGACACCGTGTGGCTACGCGGGGTAATGCTCAAAGCATTTCCTTCATCAGGGGTCTGGGGTGGAGGTGTGGATGCGGGGTTTGGGGTGTGGAAGGGGCTTAAGGCTGGAGGAGAGGGTTGGGATGCGGGGTTCAGGGGAGGGCTCAGAGCTGGGGCAGAGGCTTGGGATGCGGGGGGTGGGGGGAGAGTTCTGACTGGGGGTTCAGGCTCTAGGGTGGGGCCAGGCATGAGCAGTTTGGGGTGCAGGCAGGCTGCCCTAGGGCTGGTGCCGGAGGACTCCCCCCAGCAGGAGGGCCGACAGGGAGGGAGCATGGGGCTCCGGAGAAGGGCCCGCTCTCCCACTTGCCAGCAGCAGGGAGCTCCGGGCCTGGGGAGAGGCCCACAGCAGCCCTGCAAGCCCCAATTTGCTCCCCTCCCCAGTTCCCGCCCACCCCCTACCTCTCTCCTCTTCAGGTCCCTGCCGTGTGGCCCTTTAGAGCTGCTGCACGGCTAGTTATAGCCAGCTGCGCGGCCGCGCAGCTTAGAGGGAATTTAGCGCACTTAGGCTCGATGGGAGCCGCCACTGGCTCGCGGGCCTTGCAATGCAGAACACTGATTTATTATCTGAATTATCGTAGCAAATGGCCCATGACCCCATTGTGCTAGGCGCTGTACGCAAAGGGAATAAAGAGACAGGCCCTGCCCCTGCTCTAGTCTATGCCATCTCTAACATTAACAACTCCTGGCTCATGTCCCACGTAAGGGACAGCCCCAAATCCCTGCCTTTGTATCTCCTCTGAACAACCCGGGAATAGCAACACCTGCTTCTCCAGCCCCATGATGCACCCAAACAACCCTGTAGTTCAGTTAACAGCACAGCTGCAGGGGCTGGGGGCGCTGCCCTCACAGGTGTTCCCCTTACCTTGCGCTCTGATCGGCTGGGAGCACAGAGCGCAGTTTGTATGGGAGCAGGGCAGCAGCAGCTGCTCCTGAGGACTTCCAATAAAAGTCATAAGAACGTAAAAATGGCCCTACAGGGTCAGACCCAAAGTCCATCTAGCCCAGTATCCTGTCTTCCCACAGTGGCCAGTGCCAGGTGCCCCAGAGCTAATGAACAGAACAGGGAATCATCAAGTGATCCATCCCGTCGCCCATTCCCAGCTTCTGGCAAACAGAGGCTAGGGACAAATTGTGGAAAAATTGGAAAGAGTCCAGCGGAGGGCAACAAAAATGATTAGGGGTCTGGAGCACATGACTTATGAGGAGAGGCTGAGAGAACTGGGATTGTTTAGTCTCCAGAAGAGAAGAATGAGGGGGGATTTGATAGCAGCCTTCAACTACCTGAAGGGGGGTTCCAAAGAGGATGGAGCTCGGCTGTTCTCAGTGGTGGCAGATGACAGAACAAGGAGCAATTTTCTCAAGTTGCAGTGGGGGAGGTCCAGGTTGGATATCAGGAAAAACTATTTCACTAGCAGGGTGGTGAAACACTGGAATGCGTTACCTAGGGAGGTGGTGGAGTCTCCTTCCTTGGAGGTTTTTAAGGCCCGGCTTGACAAAGCCCTGGCTGGGATGATTTAGCTGGGAATTGGTCCTGCTTTGAGCAGGGGGTTGGACTAGATGACCTCTTGAGGTCCCTTCCAACTCTGATATTCTATGATTCTATGATTCTATGACATCATCCCTGCCCCTCCTGGCTAATAGCCATTGATGCATTTATCCTCCGTGAACTTATCTAGTTCGTTTTTGAACCCTGTTATAGTCTTGGCCTTCACAACATCCTCTGGCAAGGAGTTCCGCAGGTTGACTGTGCATTGTGTGAAGAAATACTTGCTTTTATTTGTTTTAAACCTGCTGCCTATTAATTTCATTTGGTGACCCCTAGTTCTTGTATTATGAGAAGTAGTAAACAACACTTCCTTATCTACTTTCTCTACACCAGTCATGATTTTATAGACCTCAATCATATCTCCCCTTAGCCGTCTCTTTTCCATGCTGAAAAGTCCCAGTCTTATTAATCTCTCCTCAAACGGAAGCCGTTCCATACCCCTAATCATTTTTGTTGCCCTTTTCTGAATCTTTTCCAATTCCAATATATCTTTTTTTGAGATGGGGTGACCACATCTGCACACGGTATTCAAGATGTGGGCATACCATGGATTTATATAGAGGCAACATGATATTTTCTACCCTATCTTTTAACCAGTTACCAATGCATAAGAGCACCTTCCCTCTTATCCCATGACAGCTTACTTTGCGTAAGAGCCTTTGGTGAGGGACCTTGTCAAAGGCTTTCTGAAAATCATAGTACACTGTAGCCACTGGATCCTCTCGGTCCACGTCCTTGTTGACCCCATCAAAGAAGTCAACGTTCAGTGGTCCGGCGCTTCTCCCTGTTGTCTGCCTATGTCCCTGGGTAAGGGTAGCATAAAATCCCTCTTTACCCTGTAAAGGGTTAATTCCTCTTTTACCTGCCCTGTTCTCATTTGTGCCCCCTAAACTCGCACCCTGCTCTGCCACTGCCTGAATGTGCTGCAGAATGGGGGTCTCTTGCAGGGCAGACAATGCATTGCCTCTGCCCTGGTGCAATCTAGCCTAGCTGGGTCCTCCTCCTTCGAGGGGAAGGAGGACCGATCATCAGGCTGAGCAGGGCTGACTTTGTCAGCTCCTTGGAGTTAGATGACTGGATTAAAGAGCACTAGATCAGCGTAATAAGTAGAAAAGCATATGCTTGTCCAAAAAGCCCCTGACAGATTGCAGCCTGCAGTGGTCTAAAGATGTACGGAGCAACTTGGCACCACATCAGCCAGTAAACCGATTGCCCACTGAGCTGAAAATACAGACGTATCAATTGCAAAACTGACTATGCAAAAACAGCAACAAAAGTCCGGTTTTTGATCAATACAACGCTGGCAACTGCACTGCCAAGGTCACCCACTGGGCCCAGAGCTGCAACTCCTCCTGTATTTTTATAGCACCTTTTATCCCCAAATGCGTTCCAACCCTACGCAAAGAGCAGCGCTGAAATGCAGCCACATCTGGGGGTCAGGGTGACAGCTGACCGGCTAAGTAGCAGATTGTAGAACAGGGAAGGCTGGGGGAAGGGATATTTCGCTAAGGACTTCCAAGGAAAACCCCATCCTCTTGCAGAAAAAAACATCTCTGGCAGGTCCTGCTACTCTAAGGACTTACCTGGAAGCCCCACACAGAATACTGTACAGTGTATGGAGCTCAGCTTCTCCAGCTATCTGCCGCCAATAGCAGGCTCACTGGAAATAGCTACAACAGGGAGCTTAGAGGCCGTCATAGAGTGAAGGGCTGGGCCCATGCTGTCATTTACCAAAGAGTCCTGGAGAGTACACACCAGGTGGTCCAGTC